>NC_058087.1:75653975-75777419 GCF_014858855.1 Bufo gargarizans
TTGCCGTCTGCAGAGTTTGCCAGGTGCTTTTCTCCCCCCTTTTCTGGGCGGACTGCTTGCGTTCCATAGCATGCCCCCTGTACTAGCCTTGTGCATAACTCCCTTTCGGGTTGCACTTGTACTTCCATGGATACTGTGGGATGCTTGGCTGTGCGCTCTGTGCGTTGTTTGGGCCGTGTTTGCCTTCTCCTCCCGTGGGTGGGTTGGCCTTCTCGCTGCCTGCGGTTTGCTAGTACGTATGCCTCCCTTCCTCCTGCGACATACTTTTTTCTCTTGGGGTGAGGCTGCTTGTCGCTAGCTTTGCACTCTTTTCTGAAGAGGTCATTCTGTCCACCTGTATGAGCCTAAGGTGTTGTCCAACACACAACAAATGAATGCCCAATGTATTCACCGCTGTATAACTTGTATATATGTAGACGGGCTCTGCTGGCTCGCTACTGCACCGAGCTGGGTGGCACTCATTCTCTGGTGTGGTCCCGTTGTGACTGCACCAGCCATGTTCATTGGCCCTTCCACCTGGGGGGTGTTCGGGGTACCTTGATGCGTACCCGTTCGTCCTCCCGTGACATTGCTTCCCCGCGCAAGCCGTCGGGTCAAGAGCGTTGTCTTGGCGCCTTCTGCACTTCAGTCTGATCTGCTACCAGGAACAGACCGCTCCTCTCGGGTAGGGTCACCCAACTTCTCTTGGGTGCTCGTCTATCCAAGTCTGAGGGACCTCCACTTTTGGGTTCTTCAGGGTTTTCGCCTTCTGCGAGGCGATCTGCAGGTCGTCTCACAGAGTAGCAGGTATTCGGCTTTTGAACTGTCCTGTGGCTTCCCTGTTTGCCATTCCTCCTTTCGGTTTGGAGGGTGTTATGCCGGCCTCTGTCTCGACTGCTTTTCCTCGCTGGCTCGGTTGTTTTGGCTTCCTCTCTGAGTTTGTCACTCCGAGGTGGCTTCTGCACCGGCCAGGCCTCAGAGGCTGTTTTCGTAATTGCCCCCTCCCCTTCGGGGGTGAGCATGGTTGTTCATTTGGATGGTTCCGGGGGTTACTTGTGGTCTCGTACCGTCTCCCTCGTTTTCGCTGGCAGTACTAGCTGTGTGCCTGTTTGCCAGGCCTATTGCGTTCTGTCCTCCGCTGGGTGCAGATTGCCTTTCCATTCTGGGCATATGGTCCTGCTGGACTTACCTTTTCGGTAACTTGGGAGGACTACCCTTCGGTCACGGTTGTCCTTGACTTTCCCTCACCAGGACTGTAGAACTCCTTCCTGTGGTGGCTACGTCGACTTGGACTTTGGCCTGTCTTGTCCTGGCATCTGTCGGCTGCTGGGCGGACCCTTCCGGTTTCTTCCGTCTGTCCTTCTGCTCACCCACTCCGGTTGGATACGGGACTATGTTGTTCGGGGGCCGACGGGAGTTTTCTTCCGACCCTTGGGCCGTGTTACTGGTCTGCGCCTGATCACATTGGGTTTTTTTCCCGCTTGCCAGGCGATTCCTGCGAGCGCGCTGGTGTTCGCTCCCGACTGTGCTTCGTCCGGGTTCGGTTGTCGGACTTAGGGTTCTTGACTAGGTTTTGTGGTAAGTGGGGCATTCCCCCACTCTGCTTTCTCTCCCTTGGTTCTGTCTTTCTCTAGTCCGGCCTGACCCTGGGACTGGGACTCTGTTACTGAAGTGTCAAGTGTCGGCGCTGTCCTTTCCCTTGCAGCGTTTTCTGGCCCTCCTGGGCCTGTCATGACCTTCTTCCACAGAGTGGCTCTTGGTTCCTCTGTACCGTTCCCTGGTACCGCCCTGGGAACTACACACTGAGCTCTTGGCGCTCCACTCTTTCCCTTGGTGCCGTTGTAGAAGTTCTCCCTACTCCTGCTGTCCTGTACAGTTGTGTTTTCTGTTGCCATCATGTCTGATGGGTGGCCCTTCGTGTTCTGTGCCCTCTGTCCTTTTTCCAGGACGGGGCTGTTTCTCCATCCCGTCCCTTCCTTCTGAGGGTGGTATCTGCCTTCTTATCTACGAGGCTTTGGTCATCCCCTTCCCGTCTCCGGGAACGGGCGCTTCACCGCTTGGAGATTGTTTGGTTTTGCAGTTGTTACTTGGAGATCTCCGGCTCTTGTCTGCGTTCGGTCTCTTGTGTTTCCAGGATGTCCGCGCAAAGAGTTGACTGCCTCCAGGGTGGCTTTCCTTCGCTCTCTGTGTCTATTGCTGTGGTTACCGCACCAAGGGCAGGGTTCTGCTTTTGGTGTCACCGTTCATTTCAGCCGGAGCGGTCGGTGCCTCCTGGGCCGGAGGCATAAGGCTTCGGCCATGCTTTTGTGCAAGGTGGTCGCTGGTCTTCCTTGCACACCTTACTGGGTTCTACAGGGTGCGCACTGGGGCTTCGGCGTCTGCTGCCTTGGGCCGCCTGGTCTGCAGGCGGCGGTTTCTTGATGCCTTCGGGTGCTTTGCCCTGGTGCTGTGGTCCCTCCCCTCTTGGACTGCTATTGAACGTCCCAAGGTCTTCTGTGTCCCCCAAGGAAATTGGGCGAGAAAACGAGATTTTTGTATAACTTACCAGTAAAATCTCTTTCTCGCTCTTTCCTTGGGGGACACAGCACCCACCCATTCTTTGTTTCCGAGTTTGTTTTACCCGTTGGGTAGTTGGCTTGTTGGCTCCACTTTTGGACTTTGCCTTTTCTCACTACTTGGACACGCAACTGGCAGTCTCTCTCTCCAGGCTGAGGGTATAGCTGTGGAGGAGGGGCTTAACAGTTCTTACTTAGTGTCACGCCTCCTAGGGAGATGAGCTATACCAAGGTCTTCTGTGTCCCCCAAGGAAAGAGCGAGAAAGAGATTTTACTGGTAAGTTATACAAAAATCTCGTTTTTTGCTTAGTGTCTGGTGAAGGAGGTTGACACTCTGATTCTACTCCCTTTTTGTTATTTTTATTCTAGATGGGGACTCAGGTTGGCATGGCGCCTTCCTGGTCCCACGTGGAGTGCCCGCCGCCGTCTTTGGGACGTTGCCTGGCTGCCTCCATTTCCCCCCAAGAAGATAAGTGGATCCGGGCTCGACCTGTTAGCTCCGATATCTCGCCAGCTCCTGGGTCACCTGCTGCTGCCCTCCATCCAGAGCACTGCACTCCTGGAGTCAGATGTCTGAAGAGGTGAACCCTGCTGGTCCTGAACAGAGGGAGAAGACTGCAGGAGCAGATAAGTATCCCCCCTGTCTTATGTCTATGGCCGTCTGGGTGAACTGAGGGTGTTATCTCTGTCCGGGGGTTCTAGGGCATGGAGGCATTATTCTGGCTAATCTCTCTGCTGGGACTTTCGGCTCTCTCTGAGTTTTTTATCTTTTATTCATGAGGCATGATTTTTCCCTGCTGGCGCTGCTTCTATAACTTGCAGCAGCACCCACCAACCACTCGCCCCGTCAGAGACCTTGGACATAACGAGGATTGGGCTGCAACTGCAGGCGTGCGTGGTGCCTTGTTAACCCCCGCTTCGCTGTGTTCGGCACTGGGGGACATGTTTTCAGGAAGCACAAGGAGTGGAGCGTGCGATTTCTGCCCCCCCCCGCCCCCCCCGCGCTTCTATCGGCCGGGGGGCGGAGCCTGGCGCGGCCGGTGGGGGGGAGTGTGACGCGGCCGGGCGGAGCCTGACGCTTTGCTCCGGCATCTTCCTCCGTCTGCTACAAAGGTTCCCACGCTCCTGACTGCTCCCCTGCTCAACAGCAACACAGAGTAATGGCATCTTAACCCTATTCAATCTGCTTCTCTCTGGACAGCTGTGTATGTGTGTGTGTATAAATGCCTTGCTTCTGATGTGAACGATCTCTAGTTCGATTCCCAGAAGACACTGTTAAGGTTTCTTTTCTCGAACTACAACTGTAGATTTCTTGCATAGTTGTTATCATGCCTAAGCCCAGCACCTTCTCAGGCTCCAATGGGGTCCTGTTAGACCACTGTTTTTTGTGCCTCCTGCCCTGGCCCCGGACAGGATCTCCTTCCTGCCCAACCCAGCTCCTAAGGCAAGCTGGTAGCTCAGTGATAAGGCTGTTGCCCCAGTCCAGACTTTGAGTCCAAACCACTTTAAGCCTTTTTTCTAAAAAAAAAGGGGGGAAAAAATGTTTATTTCTGTCCCGGCGGTACACGCTTGGGCATCTGCCAGGTCCTGCGCGGCCACTGATTTTTGTCGCCAAGGCAGCCATGTCCTTTTTGGACCGTATGGCAGTTGCCAATCCAGTGGCCCCTACCACTCTGTCTCCCCGCAGTGGTTCCCGCTGAGGTCGCCTGACTAATAAGAGGCAGCGTGAGCGGTAGCATCCATCCTTGGATGACTCCGTTTCTCCCCCCCCCCCCCTCCCCTCGTCTAGAGATGTGTTCAGACGACTCTTCCCCCCCCTAAGGAGCGCAGGTCTGAGGTCTGAAGGGGGATTGTCCGGCTCGCACGAGGTCATGGAGCGGGTCCCTCCGCCTAAGCTCCCCATTTTTGGCGGACTTAGTAGCGGCTGTCCGTGACACCTGTAATCTCCAAGGGGATTCTCCTCTACGCGGGAGTTCCCCCCTTCCTTTGCGAGGCTTCCATGGACATTGATTCCCTCGTTACCCGCATTGTAGCCCTCTCGTCATTCTGCACAGAGAGGTCGGGTTGATAGTGTGGGACGCTGACGCTTCTCAAAGTGTCCCCTTACTAGCCTCCCCTTTTGAGGGTTCCATGTTTTTTAGGGCTCAGCTGGACGAGTTTTTCTCTACCTCTATCTGGGGGGCAAGAACTCTAACATTCCACACCTACGTCCGAACATCCCTTTCGAACCGGGTCCTCCGGTTCCAGTACCAGTCCTTTCGCTGCCCCGTCGCTGGGGGGGCTACAGGACTCCCGCAGGAACCCCCCCTCCCTTTCAAGCCCCAGCCGTTATGGTGTCCAAGGGCGCAGTCGGCCTCCCTGCTACTTCCACAGGTTTGGAGGGCTCATGTTCAGGACGCCTGGGCTCTAAGAATTGTAACGTCGGGTTACAAGGTAGAGTTTACATCCAGCGTTCCGGGGGATCCGTTCCGTGCCTCGGATCTCTGGATGGCAGTTTCTTCCCTTCTGGACCAGGGGGGTTATTACCCCGGTTTCTCCAGAGGAACAGGGCACGGGTTTCTTTTCAGGCCTGTTAATCGTTCCAAGGAAGGAGGAGTCGGTGCGTCCGACCCTGGATCCGGAGCTGCTCAAAATTTTTTCCTCCGGATAAGGAGGTTTAGATTGGTATCCATCCGCTCCGTTATTGTTTCTCTTCTCCAGGGTAATTCCTCGCATCCGTAGACTTCCGGGACGCCTGTCCGCATGGCCCGATCGCAGAATCTCACAACGATTCCTGCGCTTGCTATGGGTGGCCGACTCTATGTGTTTTTGTCGCCCTCCCTTTCCGGTTAGCGTCTGCCCCTAGGGTCATTTCTTGGCGGCCTTACCTGGAACAGCGTCCGGATCACTGTTCAAATGAAACCGCTCGGATGGTTGATCGACTTCCACGATCCTTCTCCTCCCGTCCCTGAAGCTCTCCTTCTGGAGATGTTTTTGGATGCCTTGACCGAGAGATTTTTTTTCTTTCAGACTACTAGGTCTTCTGGATCCAAATGGCGGTGTTGCACCTTCTGCGCTCCCCGTGTCTCTCCTTTCAGGAGTACCTGCGGGTCCTGGGTTTTGTGGTGGCCTCTTCCGAGGCCGTACCATATGCCCAGTTTTTTCTCACACTCTGTCGCTGCGACAGGAGATCTTTCCCTCTGGGACGAGACCTCTCGTGGTCTGTACGCTTACATCTGCAGGTGATGCGTTCTGTTTTATATTTTCTACAGGTTCAGGAAGCTTTTTTTGTGGTGTGGGCTCCCTATGAACCTGACGGCGGGAAGATCGTTACTCCCGTTCTTTTCCTGGAACACTGATGCCTGCCTCTGGCTGGGGCGGCGTTCTCCGGTCCCACTCGATCCTGGGGGTTTGGTCGGCAACGGAATAGTTTCCCTATCAACATCCTTGAGCTGAGAGTGACTTACTTCAGCCATCAAGGTGGGACCGCAGCCGGACAGTATAAATAATAAAAAAATAAAATAAAATAAATGTGTATATATATAATAATTATTCAGCGGTGGGCGGAGTCACACGTTCCTGTGTGGTCAGCGGTATTCCATTCCGGGAATAGGCATCTGGGCTGCGGACTTTCTAAGTCGAAACAATGTGGATCTGATGTTGTCATAGGTTCAACAACAAGCTCCCAGGTCTCCGGCTCGCGCCTGAGGTCCGAAGGCATATGGGGTGGACGCGCTGGTGTCTCCATGGCTTCTTCCCGACAGGGAGGTTCTACTGTCTCGAGGTCCTCTCTTCCTCCGGAATCTACGGTCTCTTCGTTTAACGGCGTGGCTGTTGAAACCGTCATCCTGAAGATGAGGGGATTCTCGGATTCGGTGGTTAGAATCATGATCAGGGGAAGCCGGCTTCCTCACAGATTACTATCGTACCTAGTAGGCCTTCATGACTTTTTGTGAGAACTCGGGATTCCCTCCCCTTCACTTTTCCATCCCGATGGTGCTTCCTTTTCTTCAGTCTGGACTTGAGATGGGACTGTCGCTGAGTTCACTGAATGGTCAGGTTTCGGCGCTGCCTTCCTTTTTCAAGGGTCCCTTGCTCTTATGGGTCCTGTGAAGGTTTTCCTTCAGAGGGTGGCACATTTGGTTCCCGTATGTTCCCTTTTGCCTCCTTGAGATCTCAACTTGGTCCTGCGCGCTCTGCAGATGGCCCCCTTCGAACCTCTGGGAGAGGTCTCCCTGACCTTTCTCACCTGGAGAGTGGTTTTCCTTGGCCACATCTCTATTAGACGGGTGTCGGAGCTCGCCGCTCTTTCTCGCCAGGGCCCCCTTTCTGGTTTTCCTCCAGGATACGGTTGTGTTCCGTCCGGTTCCCTCCTTTTTGCCCAAGGTGGTCTCTTCTTCCACCTTTAGCAAGGATCTTGTCCTGCCCTCCTTTTTACCCTTCTCTGGCAAACTCAAAGGAACGCGCTCTACACGCCCTGGCTGACGTCCGGGCCTTGGAAGTGTATCTAACGGCTACCGCTTACCTTCGCAGTTCTGATTCCTCCTTGTGGTTCCCGAGGGACCTCGTAGGGGTCTGGTGGCCTCCAAGGTCACTGTGGCACGATGGATCCGCTCGGCTTTTATCGCGCTCGTGGTAGGGTTCCCCGGCTCGAATTGCCGCTCACGCCACTAGGGTGGTGGAGGCTTCCTGGGCAAGGCGCAATCGTGCCTCTGCGAGTCAGCTGCGTAAGGCGGCCACCTGGTCGTCCTTACGGTCCTTTACGAAGTTTTATCAGCTGCATCCCTGGCTTCGGCTGATGCTGTCTTTTGCCGCAGGGTTTTACAGGCTGTGGTTCCTGTTTGACCGTTGGACGTTCCTCCTGGCGGTGCTGATGTTTTTCCCACCCCATGGACTGCTTTAGGACGTCCCATGGTCTGTGTCCCCCAATGGAAAAAAGTACGAGAAAAGGAGATTTTTGTGAAACTCACCTGTAAAATCTTTTTCTCGACTTTTCCATTGGGGGACACAGCTCCCACCCATTCTGCCTGTTGCAGGAGGGGTTTTTCAGTTTATTTGTGGTTGGGCCTTTTAGGCTTGATCCGATGGCTTCCGTTATTATTTCTTGTCTCCTTCTCCTACTGCTTTGCAACGCCTGAGCTTCTCCTGGTGGAGTCTGGGGGTATTGCCCGAGGAGGAGGAGCTCTTTTGTATTTGCATAGTGTCCCTCCTACTAATACCTCTAAGCTATACCCATGGTCTGTGTCCCCCAATGGAAAAGTCGAGAAAAAGATTTTACAGGTGAGTTTCACAAAAATCTCCTTTTTATGCAGACTGGTTGCTAAGGGCTGAATCTTATTAAATATGGGGTAAGTCAGTCTAATAGTAACTGATTCTGGAATATCATGTTATTAGTAACTACATATATGAAAATTGAAATTGGGGTCTAAATGTGACAGTTATCCTTTAGAAACAAAAATATAGCATTTAGTAATTATAAAAAAAAATAAATAAAAAAAAAGCGAGGACGACAGGGAAATTTACAAGATTAAGCAGAGAGGCCAAGCAAGAACTTCTAAAATGCAGGCAGAAGAGAAATTGGCTCAGTCAGTGAAAAAAGGTGATAAGACATTCTTCAGATACATAAATGAAAATAAGGAATTACCTTCCTTTTTGTTTTTAATTTCGTATATGGAAGAAGATAAAGAACTAGCTGACTGCCTCAATGAATACTTCTGTTCAGTTTTTACAAAGTTAGGGAGGAAGACTAATGAATCTTTTGATGCATGTGTCTTTACAGAAGAGGCCTGATGAGATGCACCCAAAGCTATTAAAAGAGCTTAGCGGTGTAATAGCAAAACCATTAACAGATTTATTTAACCAATCACTAGTAACCGGAGCCATCCCAGAAGATTGGAAATTAGCAAATGTTGTGCCCATTCACAAGAAAGGTAGTAGGGAGGAATCGGGCGATTATAGGCCAGTAAGCCTAACATCAATACTGGGGAAATTAATGGAAACCATACTTAAGGAGAGAATTGTGGAACATCTAAAATCCCATGGATTGAAAGATGAAAAACAGCATGGGTTTACTTCAGGGAGATCATGTAAAACTAATCTTATTGATTATTATTTTTTTTTTTTGATTGGGTGACTAAAACAATAGATGGCGGAGGTGCAGTAGACATCGCTTATCTAGACTTTAGTAAGGCTTTTGATACTGTCCCACATATAAGGCTTATCAATAAATTGCAGTCTTTGTGCGTAGACTCCCATATTGTTGAATGGATTAGGGCAGTGGCTGTGGGACAGACAACAGAGGGTTGTAGTCAATGGAGTATATTCAGACCATGGTCTTGTTACCAGTGGGGTACTTCAGGGATCTGTTCTGGGACCCATATTGTTTAATATCTTTATCAGCGAAATTGCAGAAGGCCTCGATGGTAAGGTGTGTCTTTTTTTGCTGATGACACAAAGATTTGTAACAGGATTTATGTTCCTGGAGGGATACACCAAATGGAAACTGATTTAGGAAAACTAGAGGAATAGTCAAAAATCTGGCAACTAAAATTTAATGTTGATAAGTGCAAGATAATGCACCTGGGGCGTAAAAACCCAAGAGCAGAATATAAAATCAGTGATGCAGTCCTAACCTCAGTATGCGAGGAAAGGCATTTAAGGGTCATTATTTCAGAAGACTTAAATGTAGGCAGATAATGTCATAGAGCAGCAGGAAATGCTAGCAGAATGCTTGGGTGTATAGGGAGAGGCATTACCAGTAGAAAGAGGGAGGTTCTCATGCCTGTGTCCCCCAATAAGACGGATGAGCACTCGATTTTTGTACTCACCGGAAAATCTGTTTCTCTTCCGTTCAATGTTTATGGGCCTTTTCGGGCCTTTGTGGTTCTGGATTTTCACATAATGTGATTTTCTTATGTCTGGCTTCTTCTACTGCTTTTGCACTAAACTGATTAGCTTGGTCCCTGCATGAAGGGATATAGCTGAAGAGGGAGGAGCTTACACTTTGTTTGCTTAGTGTCCACCTCCTAGCAGCATTAGCTATACCCATGGTCAAGGCCTGTGTCCCCCAATAAACGAAGAGAAACAGTACTTTCACTTTGTGCTGGTCATCTGTAAATTACTAAAGGGTCATAAGCACTTATTTAAGCCACATTCTTATCAGTAAGAGAAGAACTGAGCTATAATGAGTGTTTGTAAGATCATAGATAAGAAGCCTGTCCGCTCCCTGCCTGATGGAGCAGAGTGAAAAATCTGAACCAGCTACTAAATAAACTCAAAGCTGTGCAGGGAAAACGGCTCACTATTTTTAATAAAGACCAACTGAAAAAAAAAAAAAAAAAAGATTTTTAGTTGAAAATGAGTACAATGCAATAATTTAAAAAAATTGCCACCAAAGGTAGCCTTTAAGCTGGCCATACACATACAATAGCTAATGGCTGTCTCCACCAATCTGCCTATTTCCACCAAGCACTCAAGTTTTTTGCAGTGGAGGGAAAATAATTAAAATCTAACATTTCTAATTCTAGTTTCCCTAGACATCTATTACTTAGAAACAGTTCAAAGGGTGCCTGACACCTCAGATTGTGACGAGACCATGTATGCGGACAGCTTTAGGCACAGCACTAATTTAGTTTGCCTACTATCATCTTCATCAATTCAGTCTATCAAATAATACAGTGGTTCCACAAGGGCACTCTGCAGTGAATAGATTAAGGCAGAACACAGCAAGACTAGTTATCAAATACCGACTGCTTGGCTCAGAGAAAATCTGTTGGTTCCATGGCCTCAATTAGTCATGAAGGTTTTTACAGTGACTTATATGGCAGTTTTTTTGGGATATTGCAGTGTTCTGTTGTGTTACTTCTATAGGAGACATTGCGGAAGCTCCTGGTCCAGTCTCCCTCCGTGTTTGCCAATGATCTTCACAATCTTAATGAAAAACATGAGGCGTTCTTCTATAAGTGGATGCTGCAGCTTCAGTAAGTGGGGAAAAAACTATATTTTAAAGTCACTCTTCTGTCCAAACCTAAATTTCAACTATACATGACACATGCATAGTCAACATACCTGGTGCCTTCTGTTACTCACATGCTACCTTTGCTCTGCTCCCCCGTTAGTTTGCTTTTTAAGATGCCCACCGCCCTGTCGGACTTCCGCATGCAGATTGCTGTATGAAAGTCTAAGGCATTCCCTGCACTGCCCTTGGATAGACGAGCACTATTAATGTGAGTCTAGAATGGAGGAATAATGGGAGAAATGGAGTGCAGCAGATACGTTGACTATATGTGACATGTATAGTCACATTTTAGGTTTGGATTGATTTAAAGGGGTTGTCTCGGCTCAGACATTGGTGTAGTATCACTAGAATCAATGTCTGATAGGTGCGGGTCCCACCACTGAGAACCACTCCTATCTCCAGAATGGGACTCATGCAGGTAATGATGTTTCAAAAATAGCCGAGCACTGGTTTGGCTACATCCAGCAGTCCTGTAGAGGTGAATGGGGCGGCACACGCCCTGTGTGCTCTCCGTTTATTTTTATGGGACTTGTGAAAATAGCTGAGTGCGCTAGCTTGGCTGTTTTTGGAACTCCTATATAAATGAATGAAGAACATGTGTGTTGTGCTCTCCTTCACTTTTAGCGGTCCGTTCTGTAGATAGGTATACCAATGTCTGAGATGATAAAACCCCTTTAACTAATGTCTCACTCACTGTTTTGTGCTTCTTTTTCCTACTGTTTTTCAGCTTGGGCTTTAACATTGTCCTTTTTGGTCTGGGCTCCAAACGGAACCTCATCGAACAGTTCCGGACTACATTACTGCAAGACTCTCTTCACATTGTTGTCAATGGGTTTTTCCCAAGCATCACAATCAAATCTGTAAGTGGCTTTCTTTGTATTGTTCATCCAAGGACTTTGAGCTGGTTACTCTTCATTTATCAAGGTTTTTATCAAAGAAGGGATTTATAGATGAATGCAGCAGCATCTCCTATCAGAATTAAGCTACAGCAGGAGGGTGAGTAGTTTTTGCCTTGGCAACCTACAGATAGTCTCTTGTGCAAAGGAGTTTTGCAAAAGAGGCTTTTGGGGTTGTACAATAACTTAGACAACTGAATTGCCAGTTCTCCTGTGGTCAGTGTTACACTTACTGTGGGAGATGTCACTGGAGGTACCCTTTCATTACAATCAAGGATACAGAAAAGTAATTAAAGGGGAGATCCTATGAACAATGTAAAAAAAACAAAAACTGATCTTATAGCACATGAGACTCTCTAACAAAGCTAGAACCAGCCCTGTACCTCACATGGATCCAAAGTCTTTCTCGCCCAGGGGATGTGGCCTTTCTCATAGCGCGTGGCCTTTCTGCTCTCTTTGTAACTGTCACAGCTTCTATCAAAATAGGGCAAGTCGCAGTTGAATGATGGAACTGAGCATGTGCATCCACCTCCACGATGTTGCTGAGGTGGACAGAGAAGGAAAATAACAAACAGCAGGTGGTGCTATACAGATACATTTTATAGAATAACTCCTTGGCTACATCACATTTTTTATTACATCCAATGACAAAAATATTCAGGGTTGGAAAAATGTACAATATTTTTCTTTGGACAACTGCTTTAACCCTTTCAGGACCCTGCCATATTCCTCCTTAAGGACCGGGCCGTTTTTTGGAAATTTGACGTGTCATTTTATGTGGTAATATTTTTGGAATGCTTTTACTCATCCAAGCCATTCTGAGATTGTTTTCTCGTGACACATTGTACTTCATGTTTGTGGTAAATTTCAGTCAATATTTTTCATATTTATTTATTTTTTATCCCAAATTTACCAAAAAGTTGGAAAAATTCGCAACTTTCCAAATTTCAATTTCTATGCTTTTAAAACGGATAGTGATACCACATATAATAGTTATTACTTTACATTTCCCATATGTCTAATTTATCTTTGAATAATTTAGTGAATGCCTGTTTATTTTTTGGGGATTTTAGAAGTCTTAGAGGTTTAGAAGCAAATCTTGAAATTTTAGAGAAAATTTCCAAAACCCACTTTTTTAAGGACCTGTTCAGTTATGAAGTCACTGTTTGGCTTACATAATAGAAACCGCCCATAAAAGGCCCCATTTTAGAAACTACACCCCTTAAGGTATTCAAAACTGATTTTACAAACTTTTTTAACGCTTTAGGTGTTCCACAAGAATTAAAGGCGTTGTCCGAGTTTTTTTTTTTATTCTTTCTATGTTTCTAACTAGACAAATGTAACAGCTTTCCAATTAACTCACTTTATCTCCAGTGGCTAGTTTATCAGATTTCACTGAGGGTCACATGACCTTTGATGTCAGCTTCTCTCCCTGCTCTGACAATGTTCGTGCACAAGCCTGAGAGATCTGTACACCTGACGTCACTGTGCTGGCCACGCCCCCCTGCACTGCTGGCTGCTGCTTATTGCTCTTTCCCAGGATTCTTAGCCCCTTCTGCTGCACAGACTCAGGGCTGAAGTGTTTATGGTGTAGCTGCAGGCAGTGAGCAGACAAATGCTGGGCACAGGAGCTGAAAGAGAAGTTCTGCAGAGCATTGCAGGTAGGGGGAAGATCCTGTGTGTATTAGCAGTGTTATTGTACAGCTAGGACTTGTAGTTCTACACATACAACATGCTGCTGAGTCTCCCAGCAGGCAGACATGTCACTCGGGGCAGCACTTGTATTCACTCCCTTAGCAGAGCAGGGGGAGGGGCAGAGATTGTTTTTATTGCAAGTAAACAAAGGGCCAGAAGAAAAACTTGCTTAGCTTAGTTATATATTGCTGACCATCAGATTTACAGTGCTATCTTTTTTTTTTTTTCCATAACTCTGACATCCCCTTTAAAGGAAAATGCAGTTGACATTTCAGAATTTCAAATTTTTGGCAGATTTTCGATTATAATGCAATTTTTTTTTCCGGTAACAAAGCAAGGGTTAGCAGCCAAACAAAACTCACTATTTATTGCCCTGATTCTGTAGTTTACAGAAACACCCCATTTATGATCGTAAACAGCTGTACGGGCACACGGCAGGGCGCAGAAGGAAAGGAACACCATATGGTTTTTGGAGTGCATTTTTCACCGGGATAATTTTAAGTTGCCATGTCACATTTGAAGACCCCCTGATGCACCCCTAGAGTAGAAACTCCAAAAAAGTGACACCATTTTGGAAACTACGGGATAAAGTGGCAGGTTTGTTGGTACTATTTTAGGGTCCATATGATTTTTGGTTGCTCTGTATTACACTCTTTGTGAGGCAAGGTAATTAAAAATAGCTGTTTCTCGCCCATTTTCCTTGGGGGACACAGACCTTGGGTATAGCTCAGCTCCCTAGGAGGCGTGACACTAAGTAAAACTGTTAAGCCCCTCCTCCATCAGCTATACCCTCAGCCTGGAGATAGAGGCTACCAGTTTTAGCTTAGTGTCCAAGGAGGCAAGACACTCCCTGCTACTGCAGGGCTGTTTTCTCCTTGATATTTTATTTTTCTAATTTTGTTATTTTACTTTTTCCTAGGGATACCAGAGACGCATGGACCTCTCTGCTCTCCCGGGGTTGAGCTGCGCCAGTGCCAATTTATCTGCACTGCTGCCTCCCCCACAGAAGCAATAGGAGGATCTGGGCAGCAATGGCTCCCCTACATCCCGCCAGCTAGGGGGTCGCCCGCACGCCAAGCCCCTCTACCAGCTTCCTGCCACTGCGGTGCCAGTGGCTGAAGGGGCGACCCTGCTGGAAGGAACTGAGGGTGAAGACGTCGTTCGGTGAGATGGCTATTCCAGCCCATACCCCGTCCCTATTTGCAGCACCTACCCCTCTGGGTAAGGGGGGCACCCGTGGTCGCTTATTCTGAGCGCTCAAGCAGACCCTCCCCAGCTCCCCTCAGGTTATCCTCAGCAGGGGGGCCGCCTTCCTCCACGCCGTTCCCCCCACGCTGCTTTCTTCAGCCCGGCATTCTCTCTCCCTCTCTCCCTTCCCGCCGCCGCCCGCTCCGTTCCGATCGGGGGGCGGGGCTTATGCCCGACATGGGCAGATCGCGGTGGAGCTTGTTTCTCGGCGAAACAGGGGACTTGGTGGCAGAGGGTCACCCACCTGGGCAAATCGCCGCACTCCAGGGGCCTGCGGGCCCTTTATTTTCTGGCATCTGGCTTCTTCTTAGCCCTGAGAGCATTTTCGGCAGCAGGGGGCGTGGCTTACGCGCGCGTCCTGTTGGGGGCGGAGCAAGCGCTGGAGGGGGCGGAGCTTGTTTTCCCCGCGATTCTGCTGAGATTTCCCGCGCTTCCTCACTCCTGACAGGAAGCTGAGACACGGTGGGGGACTCTAAACTCCTGTGTACATCGCTCGGCTTCTGTGGGCGCTATCTGCTGGCTCACTGCTGTTGCTGCTCTCTGCTGCTGCTGATCTGCTCCATCTCTACTCCTGACGTTCTTCTGAGGCACTGGTAGGACAGTTAACCCTCTCCTAACCCTCCTGGTCATAGCTGCTATAACCCTTTGTGGTCTCTGTATTAGAGTACAACCACCTTTCAGCATGTCAGATCCCACGGGTGCCCCCAAACCCTGGTACCATGCCTGTACCGCCTGTAAGGAACTTTTTCCGCGTGGACAATCTGAGCCGCATTGCCTTGCATGTCAGGCCCCGATGCAGGGCCCGCTTCCCGCTGCGACCCCCGGTGCCTCTGAACCCCCTGACTGGGCTAGGTCTCTGTCTCAGGCAGTGGAAAGCCTTACACACGTAGTGGGCCGTCTCGTGGATAGACCGCCTCTCCCGCAGGCTGCCACAATCCCTGTCGCACCCGCTGGGACTACCGTTTCTGCCGCCCCCACTGGTTCCCTGCCTCCCAGCGAATCTTCCAGGGCCCGGCATACTCAGAAACGTTCAAGGGTTGAGCGCACATCTTCTCCAGATGCTTCGCTCTCTCCGCCATGCGTGCGAGCTCAGTCGAGTCTATCCTCTCAAAGGGATACGCTTTCTGAGGGAGAACTGGCGGATTCGGACGTGGACATGGACTCAGAGCTTCCGTCCAAATTGGCGTCCGCGGTGGGGCATCTTATCGCTAGCATCCGTGATACCTTTCAGATACACGATGACCCCCCCAGCTCCGAACAGGCCGGCGTGTCCTTTCTCCGCCCCAGACAGGCCTCCAAGGTTTTTCCCATACACGCTGATTTTTCTTCTGTGGTATCCAAGGCTTGGACCCGGCCTAACGTCCGCTTTATTACACCCAAAAAGCTGGACATTTGCTATCCCTTTCCAGCGGATTCTGTGACCACGTGGACATCCCCGCCTAAGGTTGATCCTCCCGTGGCTCGCCTGTCCAAAAGCACTACTATTCCGGTACAGGACGGATCTTCCCTCCAGTCTGTTGAGGACCGTCGTACGGAATCCCTCTCCAAGGCCATATTTACTGCCTCTGGTTCGGCCCTTAGACCGGTCTTTGCCTCCGCCTGGGTTGGTAAAGCGGTCTCTGAATGGGGTTTGCAACTGGAACGGGAGTTAGGGTCGGACGTCCCTGTTCAGGACCTCCGCTCCTTAGCCCAACTAATTGTTCAGGCCGGAAAATTCGTCTGTGAGGCCTCCCTTGATGCGGGTGCCCTCATTGCCCGTTCCTCTGCCCTGGCAGTTTCTGTCAGGAGGGAACTCTGGCTGAAGGTTTGGGCGGCGGACGCCGCTTCCAAACGCTCTTTGGCCGGCCTACCATTTACGGGTTCCCGCCTGTTCGGGACCCGTCTGGACGAACTTATATCAGAGGCCACGGGTGGGAAGAGTACTCTCCTCCCCCAGTCCAGGCCAAAGGGCGCCCCCCGTGGTCGCGCTGGTTCGTCCCGGTTTCGGTCCTTTCGCAAGACCACCGGGTCTAGACCCGCGGCCAGTTCTTCTTCCTCTGGCCCAGTCCAAGATAGGCGCAAGAAGCCGTTTTTTCGGACGCAACCTACCTGGCGCAAGTCCCAGCCTGCACGGGCTCCCACAGGCCAGCAGCCCTCTGCCTGAAGGTGCGCCCCCACCCACCCGGGTGGGGGGCCGCCTTCTCCTGTTCAGGAACGTATGGCGGGCCCACATCTCAGACGCATGGGCGCTCGAGATTGTATCTTGCGGATACAAGATCGAATTTGCGTCCATTCCGCCAGACCATTTCTTCCGATCCCGTCCTCCGCGGGATCCCGTACGAGCGGCCGCCTTCTTCGCGGCTATTCGCTCTCTAATGGACAAGGGTGTCGTCGCCCCCGTGCCTCCGACGGAAAGGTTCAGGGGGTTCTACTCGAACCTCTTTGTGGTTCCCAAGAAGGAAGGCTCAGTGCGACCGATCTTGGACCTAAAACGCCTGAACCGTTTTCTCCGACTACAGAGATTCCGGATGGAGTCTCTCAGGTCCGCAGTGGCCTCCCTGGAAAGAGGGGATTTCATGGTTTCGATCGACATTCAGGATGCATACCTCCACGTTCCGGTTGCTCCATGTCATCACCGCTTCCTGCGCTTCGCGGTGGGGGACGATCACTTCCAATTCGTCGCCCTTCCCTTTGGTCTGGCGACGGCTCCTCGGGTGTTCACCAAGGTCCTGGCCCCTGTCTTGGCCCTTCTACGTTCAAGAAGTGTTTTTCTTCTCCCATACTTGGACGACATCCTGGTCAAGGCACCGTCCTTCTCTCAGGCATCCGGCAGTGTGGACCTCACCCTGGAGACCCTGACGCGGTTCGGTTGGGTTATCAACCACCCCAAGTCTTCCCTTATCCCCTCCAGACGGCTGATCTTCCTGGGGATGCTCCTGGATACAGAGTTGGCGGAGGTCCGCCTCCCGTCGGACAAGCGTCTGGCCCTTCGCGGGTCGGTTCACAGTCTCCTCCGTCATCGCCGCCCTTCCCTCAGATCCAGCATGCGGTTGTTGGGAAAGATGGTTGCCTGTTTCGAAGCGGTGCCGTTCGCACAATTCCGATCCCGCACCTTTCAGAGGGCAATTCTGTCGGCCTGGGACAAATCACCGGGGAGTCTGGACAGGACCTTTCTTCTGCCTCCCCTGGCTCGGGCTTCCCTCAGCTGGTGGTTGCATATCCCTCTAAGGGGGAAGTCCTTCCTCCCACTGAACTGGCTGGTGATTACCACCGATGCCAGCTTACGGGGGTGGGGGGGGGGGTTTTCCCTCCCCGGTCCGTCCAGGGCGTTTGGTCTCTATCGGAGTCCAGACTTCCAATCAATATTCTGGAACTGAGGGCGATTTTTCTGTCCCTCAGACACTGGACCCATCTACTGAAGGGCCACCCTGTTCGGATCCAATCGGACAATGCCACGGCTGTGGCATACATAAACCATCAGGGAGGCACTCGCAGCGATGCAAGAGGTGTCCCTCATTCTCCTCTGGGCGGAGACGCACGTGCCGGCCTTATCTGCGATTTACATCCCGGGGGTGGACAACTGGGCGGCGGATTTCCTCAGCCGGTCCACCATCGACCCGGGAGAATGGTCCCTGCACCCAGAGGTGTTCGAAGCCCTTTGTCTTCGCTGGGGTCGCCCCGATGTGGACCTCATGGCTTCCAAATTCAACCACAAGGTCCCCCTATACCTGGCCAGGGCACGGGACCCGAAGGCATACGGCGCCGACGCGCTCGTCCTTCCGTGGCGCGAATTCTCCCTTCTGTACGTCTTTCCTCCTTTTCCCCTCCTGCCACGGGTTCTTCGGAGGATCGCGGCAGAGGGCGTTCCCGCGATTTTAATCGCCCCGGATTGGCCCCGCCGGTCTTGGTACGCCGACCTAATGTTGCTGTTGGCAGACGCACCGTGGCCACTGCCCTCCAGGGAAGACCTTCTCTCTCAGGGACCGATCTTCCACGAGCATTTAGGCTCGCTACGTTTGACGGCGTGGCTATTGAGACCGCCGTCTTAACGCGACGGGGTTTCTCCGCGGACGTAATCCGCACCATGATCCGTGCTCGTAAGCCTGTATCCTCTAGGATCTACTATCGGGTTTGGAGGTCCTATCTGGGGTTCTGTGAGTCCCGGAGCATCCCTCCTCTCCGATTCTCCCTTCCCACACTCCTGTCCTTCCTCCAGTCGGGTCTGGACCTGGGGCTGAGCCTCAGTTCTCTGAAGGGACAGATTTTGGCGCTGTCTATTCTTCTCCAGCGTCCCCTGGCCCCTCTAGGGCCCATTAAGACCTTCTTACAAGGGGTGGCTCACTCTGTTCCGCCGTACCGCCCTCCAGTTCCTTCCTGGGACCTGAATGTGGTGCTCTCGGCGCTCCAATCCGCCCCCTTCGAGCCTTTACGGGAAGTCTCCCTTCGTCTTCTGTCCTGCAAGGTCATCTTTCTTGTGGCCATCACGTCTCTCCGACGGGTGTCGGAGTTAGCGGCTCTTTCTTGCTCCGACCCTTTCCTGGTCTTCCACCAGGATAAGGTTGTGCTTCGGCCTGTCCCGACCTTCCTGCCAAAGGTGGTTTCCGCCTTTCACATCAATGAGGACATCGTCCTTCCGTCGCTCTGTCCCTCTCCTTCCCACCCCAGAGAACGGGAACTGCACCGTCTGGATGTGGTCAGGGCGTTGAGGATTTACTTGGAGGTCACCGGATCCTTTCGGCGCACGGACTCCCTGTTTTTGGTTCCGGAGGGTTCGCGCAAGGGTTTGGCGGTCTCCAAGGTGGCTATTGCCCGTTTCATTAAACTGGCCAAGGGCAGAGCTCCGCCTTTCGGCATCACTGCTCATTCCACCAGAGCAGTCGGTGCTTCCTGGGCGCAGAGGCATCGGGCCTCGGCTGAACAGTTGTGCAAGGCAGCCACTTGGTCCTCTCTGCACACTTTCACAAAGTTCTATAGAGTGCATACGCATGCATCAGCGGATGCTGCTTTGGGCCGCCTGGTTTTGCAGGCAGCGGTTTCCTGATGCTCTGGTGGTGTTCCGCCTTGGGTTTGTGGTCCCTCCCTTCTTGGACTGCTCTTGAACGTCCCAAGGTCTGTGTCCCCCAAGGAAAATGGGCGAGAAAAGGAGATTTTTGTATAACTTACCAGTTAAATCTCTTTCTCGCTCTTCCTTGGGGGACACAGCACCCACCCTTCTGTGTTTGGTTACAGGGTTATGGTTTGGCGCCCCGTTGGGTTGCTGGTTGGTTGTTCCTGTTATTGGTTGTTTTCCTTTCACTACTTGGACACGCAACTGGTAGCCTCTATCTCCAGGCTGAGGGTATAGCTGATGGAGGAGGGGCTTAACAGTTTTACTTAGTGTCACGCCTCCTAGGGAGCTGAGCTATACCCAAGGTCTGTGTCCCCCAAGGAAGAGCGAGAAAGAGATTTAACTGGTAAGTTATACAAAAATCTCCTTTTTGGCAAAGTTTTTATTTTTTGTTATTTACAATGTTACATCATGTGCTATTTTTATAGAGCAGGATGTTACGGACACAACAATACCAAATATGACAACTTTTTTTGGTTGTTTGTTTCAGTTTTTCATAAGAAAGCATATTATTATTTTTTTTGTGTCTTTATATTCTGAAAGCCATAGTTTATTTTTTATTTTTTGGGGCGACTGTCTTATGTGGGGTCTCATATTTTTTTTTTGGGGGGGGGGGGGGGGGGGTGAGATGACAGTTTGGTACTATTTTGGGGGGCATATGCCTGCCGTACATGTATCACTCAAGTCACGTCCACCAGCGCCGTACATGTATTACTGTTATGGATCATTCACATGACTGTAGGCTTTCTGCTCCATTGACTTGAATGGGTCCGCATTCGGCAAGATACGGTGCGGAGTGGTGGCATCGATCGGAAGCCTATGGGAGCACCCGGAAGAACTTCCGTGGGCTTTTTGGTCCATGTTCTATGTTTTGCTGTATATTGCGGATCACTGATTCACTCAAGTCAATGGGCCCGCGCTGTAATACGGGACTCGCTTGGCTGGTGCCCGTGCATTGTGGACCGCAATTTGCGGTTCGCAGCACAGGCACAGACTGCCTACGGTTGTGTGAATGGGCCTTTATATTGTATTTTAAAAGTGTTTTCTATTATTACTCTTGGGGATGGCCAGATAGGGAATGAGTTTACAGATTGCAAACAAACCCTGTGTGTAGTCTGACCCTGCATGTTGCTGATGACTACACACAGGGGTATGTTGGTAATCCATGGAGACACAGTGGAAGTACGCAAAACAATCACTTGATTTTTTTTATTTCAGCTGTATTAGAGCAAATAAAAAATAGTTTATAAATCTGCCTGTATCCCTTTATGGTTCCTAATGAATGGTCACATTGTCAAACAGTAGCTGTTTCTGGCAGTGGCGACTCTAGGAACAATATATAGGGGGGGCACAAAGATACCACAGTCAAAAATGGGGGGGCACAAACAAAATAAGTATATATCAATAAGATTACAAAATACGAGAGAATTGCGATATGCAGGGATACAGTTATAATAAAGCAATTTACTTACAAAAGAAGCTATTCAGTCGTCTGCAGTGCCGTCCTCTGCTTGCTTCCACGGATTCTTTCCCCTTCTTTCTGTCTCTCGTCAGTGCACAGGCGCACTGTTATGGTGGATCTGTGGAAGACACACTGTTATGGGGGCATCTGTGGATGACACATTATGCCTCTCATTAGCCCTCATTATGCCTCTCATATCAGCCCCCATATCAGCCCTTATGCCTCATTAGCCCCCATATCAGCCCTTATGCCTCATTAGCCCCCATATCAGCCCTTATGCCTCATTAGCCCCCATATCAGCCCTTATGCCTCATTAGCCCCCATTATGCCTCTTATTAGCCCCATTATGCCTCTTATTAGCCCCATATGCCTCCTATTAGCCCCCATATGCCTCCTATTAGCCCCCATATGCCTCCAATTAGCCCCCATATGCCTCCAATTAGCCCCCATATGCCTCCAATTAGCCCCCATATGCCTCCAATTAGCCCCCATATGCCTCCAATTAGCCCCCATATGCCTCCAATTAGCCCCCATATGCCTCCTATTAGCCCCCATATGCCTCCTATTAGCCCCATATGCCTCCTATTAGCCCCATATGCCTCCAATTAGCCCCCATATGCCTCCAATTAGCCCCCATATGCCTCCAATTAGCCCCCATATGCCTCCAATTAGCCCCCATATGCCTCCAATTAGCCCCCATATGCCTCCAATTAGCCCCCATATGCCTCCAATTAGCCCCCATATGCCTCCAATTAGCCCCCATATGCCTCCTATTAGCCCCATATGCCTCCTATTAGCCCCATATGCCTCCAATTAGCCCCCATATGCCTCCAATTAGCCCCCATATGCCTCCAATTAGCCCCCATATGCCTCCTATTAGCCCCCATATGCCTCCTATTAGCCCCCATATGCCTCCTATTAGCCCCATATGCCTCCTATTAGCCCCATATGCCTCCTATTAGCCCCCATATACCTCCTATTAGCCCCATATGCCTCCTATTAGCCCCCATATGCCTCCAATTAGCCCCCATATGCCTCCAATTAGCCCCATATGCCTCCAATTAACCCCCATATGCCTCCAATTAGCCCCCATATGCCTCCTATTAGCCCCCATATGCCTCCTATTAGCCCCCATATGCCTCCTATTAGCCCCCATATGCCTCCTATTAGCCCCCATATGCCTCCTATTAGCCCCCATATGCCTCCTATTAGCCCCATATGCCTCCTATTAGCCCCATATGCCTCCTATTAGCCCCATATGCCTCCTATTAGCCCCATATGCCTCCAATTAGCCCCATATGCCTCCAATTAGCCCCCATATGCCTCCAATTAGCCCCCATATGCCTCCTATTAGCCCCCATATGCCTCCTATTAGCCCCCATATGCCTCCTATTAGCCCCCATATGCCTCCTATTAGCCCCCATATGCCTCCTATTAGCCCCCATATGCCTCCAATTAGCCCCCATATGCCTCCAATTAGCCCCCATATGCCTCCAATTAGCCCCCATATGCCTCCTATTAGCCCCCATATGCCTCCTATTAGCCCCCATATGCCTCCTATTAGCCCCATATGCCTCCTATTAGCCCCATATGCCTCCTATTAGCCCCATATGCCTCCAATTAGCCCCATATGCCTCCAATTAGCCCCCATATGCCTCCAATTAGCCCCTATATGCCTCCTATTAGCCCCCATATGCCTCCTATTAGCCCCCATATGCCTCCAATTAGCCCCATATGCCTCCAATTAGCCCCCATATGCCTCCAATTAGCCCCCATATGCCTCCTATTAGCCCCCATATGCCTCCTATTAGCCCCATTATGCCTCATATTAGCCCCCATATGCCTCCTATTAGCCCCATATGCCTCCTATTAGCCCCATATGCCTCCTATTAGCCCCATATGCCTCCTATTAGCCCCAAATATGCCTCCAATTATCCCCCAAATATGCCACCAATTATCCCCCAAATATGCCACCAATTAGCCCCCATATGCCTCCAAATGCCCCCATATGCCTCCAATTAGCCCCCAAATATGCCTCCAATTAGCCCCCATATGCCTCCAAATGCCCCATATGCCTCCAATTAGCCCCCATAATGCCCCCAGCAGCCACATTTTCTATAAAATAAAAAATAAAAACACTTACCTCTCCTGCTCCTGGACGGACGCCGCCTGCCATTTTCTCCTCAGTCGACTGTGCTCTAAACTGGCGCGCACAGCGTGAGGTCACAGAGCGACCTTACGCTGTGCGCAGCCCTGCACAGCCGACAGCCGAGGACCAGGAAGTGGTGAGTACAGAGCGTTCACCACTTCCTGGTCCTTCGGTACTAATGAGCGCTTCCATAATGGAAGCGCTCATTAGTATTCACTCTGGGGAATCAGCGGGGGGGCACCCGGGGGGGCAAGGGACAACATGGGGGGGGCAATTGCCCCCCCTCGCCCCCCTCTAGCGACGCCACTAGTTTCTGGGAAAGGTGGATGAAACTGGCATTACTCTTCCGACGAGTTGTTGCATAGGATGGAAATATTCAGTGTTTCTTTTATGTAGAAGATTAACTATTCTTTGTTTCTATCCAGATCTTGAACTCCATCACAGAAGAGGCACTTGGTTACTCTGGAACTTTTCGTAGTCCATTGGATCAAATGAACTTTATAGCGCAGAAGTTCAAAGAGGGTAAATGAAGTGAGCCTTAATTTATGTGGCTTGAATGGGACACAGAACCGACCTAGAAAGGAGTGAAAATATAAACACGAGATAAGCTTGACCATAGGTGGCCTCTTCAGAAGGCCTTCAGATGGATCAGGACTACATGTATGGTAGCTCCAGTGGTGCTTTTTCTTAACGGATGCATCTGGCTCATTTAACCCATATCCATTTTATGCCGCTTTTTAGGCCACTGAAAGCTGGGTAAACCCAGATAACAGTGTCACAAAGTGCAATTTCTACAGTCTGGCACAGGTCACCCCAGTCACCTCAATTGGGTGAAACTATTTTTAAGTTTTGTTACCAGGTGACCCAAGCAGACTACAACAGGGGATCCTACAAGGCACTACGGCTTGCAATATTACCGTCAGCAGATTTGTACCCATGGCACTGGCTGACCTTTTACATGTGCACTTGGCAGCTGAAGACATCTGTGTTGGTCCCGTGTTCATATGTGTCCGCATTGCTGAGAAATGACGTTTTAACATATGCAAATTAGCCTCTAAGAGCAAGTGGGTGTGGCCATTGTTCCTAGAGGCTCATTTGCATATATTAAAACTTCATTTTTCTCAGCAATGAGGACACCTATGAACATGGGACTAACACAGATGCCTTCAGCTGCCAAGAACACAGTGTCCAGACAGTTTCCCTGATTTAAATATAAGTGCATGTCCTCCATTTCTCGGAAGCTCACGATGAAATTTTTGCAAGATTAGCGCTCCATACACAATATTGTGCAAAGTATACCAGACAACTGTACTGTATGTCTTGCTGTGAGAAGTGGTGACAGTGTTTTCAAAGGGTTTTCCAGGAGTATAATATTGATGAACTATCCTCAGGGTAGGTCATCAATATCAAAATTGTGTTTTTTTTTCGACTCCCGGGACCACTGCCAATCAGCTGTATGAAGAGGCCTCCGCACACAATACCAAGACTGATGAATGTGATGTCTCCAGCGAAGGAAGAGACTGCAGTGCTCACCAAGCGCCACAGCCTCTTTAAACAATTGATTGTTAGGGGTCCTGGGAGTTGGCCAATTAGATATTGACCTATCCCGGGGATGGGTCATTGAAGGGAATCTGTCACCCTGGTTGTGGACTATTATTTACAGTAATACATGCATAGTAATGCAGATAAGGAGTCGAGATCCCTCCCTGGGTTCCCCTGCTGTCAGTGCTCAGAACTGCACTGAAATACACAGTGCAGGCTGCAGTGCTGACTCGTGTGCGCATGCAGGTCAGTCCTGACAACGTATTTCAACACCGCGCTGACAGCGGAGGAACAGAGGGCAGTGAGAAAATAAAAAATAGTGACCTGTGCTCCATATCTGCAGTACTACTCATGTATTACTGTAGGTAATGGTACATCATCCGGGTGATGGATTCACTGATTATAATTGCTTCTGCGCCACCCAGAACTCATTGATATGGCACATGGAGTGTCTTGTTAATCACCTCCAGAGAGGGTCTTCTGTTTGTTCTGGTGTGTTTTTTTTCTCAAAGATCATTTTGTTTTCCAGCCTCAGTGTATATAAGGTATTTAATCTGCATTGCAGATGTGATGGCACAATCAGTACAAGAAGCAATTTACCCGACTAATAGTTACCAACCTTTTTTTTTAGAGCATTTGGAGTTGCATAACCACGGCAGCTGCCTGTGTGATCAGTGGCATTTCCATAATGAGTGTTCATTTTGTGCTTAAAGGGAACCTGTCACCGGGATTTTGTGTATAGAGCTAGGGCATGGGTTGCTAGATGACCGCTAGCAGATCCGCAATACCCAGTCCCCATAGCTCTGTGTGCTTTTATTTGGCAACTAAAATTTAAATTTTTCAGTTTAGGAGCCAATGGCTACTAGGCATTATATATATATTTTTTTGTCTGGAGCACTGGGGTCCAAATTGACAGAAGATGGTACAACATGAGTAGGCAGGGCCAGCAATACCACAGTGCAGCACAAAATACCGCCGCCCTCGCAGTATGCAACTATATCATCATCCGGAGGACGGCAATGCAGTTGAGTTCAGGAGGCCAGTTGTGGCCACCAGCTAGGTGCATAAGTACCTGATGCTCCTACATTGATTAATGTACCTGGCTGGTGGCCATGAGGAGGGTGGCCCCCCTGGGCACCAGCCAACAAGCAAATTTCCCTGTAGGATCCATGGCCAGTCCAATCGTGTGCATGCCATCTTTTTTTTTTTTCTATAGAATTGCCTTATTCTTGTCTGCAGGGCTGCGGAATGGACAAACAGATGTGGACAGCACACTGTGTGCTTTCCTAATCTTTTTTGCGGCTCCATTGAAATGAATGTGAAAAAAATGTGTACCAGATGCAGAAAAATTATACTGTCATGTGCATGGGGCCTAAAGAAAACATAGTAACAGGGGGTCATTTACTATCTAGCTATAGCCTGCAATATTATTACACTCCAGAAATACATCCAGGCCCCTCTTGAACTCTTAGTGAATTCACCATCACAGTCTACCCTTAGAGCGCAATATGGATGCTTCGTGTGAGGGCTCAGTAATTTACCAAGTGGACTAATCAGTATGGCTTCGCTCATTATCATAGTGAAAGTCCCTTTAGGCCACAGCATAATACTGTAGCTTTCAGAATGTCATTTACACGTTGTGGAATATTTTCCTACATAACTTTACCTCCGATTACATGGGATAAAATGTCATTGCAGGAGGCTGGTTTTTACAGACACCAGCTTGTGACCAGTCAAAGGAGCGCCAAATGAGAATACGGCTACAAATTTCCTGCATAGACGTGGCTAGAAGATAGAATTCTTTCTTAATGCAAAAACCACAACGGGGAGCTCACTTACTGTTATATACTGCATCGAATATTACAGTTGTGTGCAGTAAGCACCCTCTAGTGGTTGCTGGAGGCAGCCAACATTTTTTTATGTTTAAAGAGGTTCTCCAGCAGTATTACATTTTTATATATGGCTCACACCAGATTTAAGAGAAATTGCCAGGAAAGGCCCGCTCAGCCAATTCCTGGCGGAGACTGGTTACTACTGCGGACAGTGATTGGCTGAACCAGCCTCTCCAGGTATCTTTCTACATGTGAAACAGGAATTGGAAAGCTGGCTAATTTTTTTTATCCACTGTGAGCCATATATTAAAATGTAATACAGCTGGATCAACCCCTTTAAATCTATTTTATGTCCTGATACACAGCTCCAAATCTCCTGCATAAATAAAGTTCCAACTATAACAATATACAGCATGTAAACACTGGTGGTCTGTGCATCCATAACTCACCACATGGTGGCTGTCACACAATTTACAGCTGTGTCCTCCTCTGCTTAGGGGCTACATACGTTCACTCAGCCAGGAAAGCAATCATGTGAATAAATGACATGACTGCCCCATCTGGTGAGCCGTGGACATGGAGACAACCGTGTCCATTGTTTACATGGGTAGTCCATGGGCAGCAGGGGGTCTTCAGATGAAGAGCTGCAGTAAGGATTGAGATGATTTGCAGTTTATGGATATGTTGTGTATGTTCTGTGGCTAATGGGCAGTTCTCTTGCAATATATTTCCAGAACCATCTCTAGAACTTTATCTTCTTATCCATAATCTGGACAGTCATATGTTAAGAGGAGACAAAAGTCAACAAGTACTAGGGCAGCTGGCTTCTATCGCCAATATCCATGTTCTGGCTTCCATTGACCACATGAACGCCCCCTTAAGTAAGTGTGATGTTTTCACAGGCATTGTTACCTCTTCTTTGATGTACTATATATGTTGTATGAGCAGAAACAGCTAATGGGCAGCCATAACTTTGTATGTTCTGTAGGATACTGGTCCCATAATATATTGAGAATCTGTTGTCCTCAATGGGAAAGATTTATCAAGCCCCATATGCAACTTTTAAAATGTCATTTGTCCAATAATTTTTACACAAATGTTAGTTTCATGCCACCTTTGCCACTTTCCCAAAGGGTCAGTGATACAGGCTAGGGATCGACTGATTATCGGTTTTACCGATATCGGACGATATTTAGGATTTTGAACGTTATCGGCATCTATTTTGCCGATTATTCCGATAACATATGGGGAATAAGGATCGCGCTGCTGACGGCGCTCTCCGTGTTCCCTCAGCAGCACAGGGGAGAAGGAAGCAGTGTCTCACTCCCCCCTGTGCTGCTGCTGCCGCTGCCACCAATGAGAGGAGGGAGGACAAGAGGAGGAGAGGGGCTGTGGCCACTGCGCCACCAATGAAGATACCTCTCTCATTAACTCATATACAAGAGGCGGGAGCTGGCTGCAGAATGGGTCCCGACCTCTATGAGCGGTAGCTGCGATCTGCGGTAGTTAACCCCTCAGGTGCCGCACCTGAGGCGTTAACTGCCGCGGATCGCAGCTACCGCTCATAGAGGTCGGGAGTCGGCTATGTGATTCTGCAGCCAGCTCCCGCCTCCTGTATGTGAATTAATGCGTTATCATCTTTGGTGGCGCAGTGGGCCCCCCCAGCCAAGCCCCCCAGTAGGACGCTATTGAAGCCCTGACTGCAATAGTCGGCTCCCTGCTGCTGTGTGCACAAAGCACAGAGCAGCAGGAAGAGTGTGAAGTCCTATTCACCCCGATAGAGATCTATCAGGGTGAATAGGACAAGGGTTCTAGTCCCTAAGGGGGCTAATAGTTAGTTTAAAAAAAAAAAAAACACACGTTAGCAATAAACATTCATTTTCAGCAGATTTGTGTAGGAATTTTTATTTTTCAAAAATGAAAAAAATTCACTGAATATCGGTATAAATTATCGGCTATCGGCCTGGAAGTTCACAGATTATTGGTATCTGCCCTAAAAAAAACAATATCAGTCAATCCCTAATACAGGCGTTGTCTGTTGGTGAACAAGAAAAGGCGCACTATAGGGTGATAAGGTAAGTATTGGGCTCCAAAAGGGAGACTCGCCTTAGAAGGTCATCCTAACCTTAGGCACAACTCTAAGAGGATCATCACTGTGTGAAATGGGTTCCCAGGAACGGCTGGTCTGCAGCCACAGATGGTTTTCTTCTTTTCGGGGATGCCCGATTCCCCAAGAAGATTAGATATCGTCAGGATAGAGGAACATTCCTCAGTGCGAGAAATTAACTAGAAGATCCAGATGAATGTAGATTTCCAATATTTATTTTGCAGATATATACAACGTTTTGGGGAGTTACCTCCCCTTCATCAGGTAAAAACCTTCATCTGCATCTAGACGAACATCCCTCAACCTGTATATATCTGCAAAATAAATATTGGAAATCTACATTCATCTGGATCTTCTGGTTGGTTTTTGCGCCGAGGGATGTTCCTCTATCCTCACTTTCCCAAAGGGGTGTGGTGTTGGCGAGGTCACCGGCCTCAGCAGATTTATCATAGCTCACGCCAGTTTCTGCAGTAAAAACGCTGGTCTTGATAAATCTCCCCCAATATCTGTAACTGTTGTATGCATAGGGCCTTAGGCTGATTGTAAGGTGACCACATTTTAGCTTCTGTATTACGGCTGCGAGATCCTTTTTCAAAAATGATTGTTTTTTTTTTTTTCTACAAATGCTCATCTCCAATAATTGGCCTGATTTTCAGTCCATGAAAAAAGGACCATAAGGCTATAGTTATACAAGATTTCTATCAGGCCCAAGCCACTCCGTGCACTCTTGCTCCTTTTGCTTCTTCTGTTGGAGCCTGATCCTGTCAGTCAAGGAGAGGATGGGGGTTCGCAAAGGAAGTTCAAGGAGCCAAGCGTTGCGCGGTCCAAGCTTTGGCCCACCCTCTGTGCTCTTAACTGCTCATTTGCATATAGATTAAAAATACTTTTTCTCCAAAATGAACCAACAGTTTGCTAAGTGAAAAGTGTAACTACATTCAGCTGAGCTATTCCTACAAGGCGTTGTGTCTGCTTTAACAATGGATTTCCTGGCGGCAGGTTTTATTTAAGTTATACTAGTTTCCAATATTCGCCCTACTGTTTGCTTATGGTGTTCATTATCGTATGAAACTACACCCTAAACCATTGCGGTACATAGCCTACATCCATATCTGCAAGGAAGATTTGAATAGCCCCCAATCAGCGCAGATTTTTTCTTTTCCTGCCATGTGTCATGACACATAAGCCGTATGTGAACAGGTCCTTCTAATTTCCATATAAATCCACATCCTGCAGAAGCTGCATGCGGAGTATACTGAGTTCTATAGATGGACATTTGTTGACTTTTTATAAATCGTGGTCCGCTTTAGTTCTGACAGCCTTATCTATAAAATATATTTTATTTTTTTCTCTCTCCAGTGTGGGACCAGTCAAAGCAAAGCCTCTATAACTGGCTATGGTATGAAACGACTACTTATAGTTCCTATATAGAAGAGACATCCTATGAAAATTCATTGCTGGTGAAACGCTCTGGAGCACTGGCCCTCAGCTCGCTCACTCATGTACTCCGCAGTCTCACACCCAATGCCAGGTACAGAGAACTTCTTTCTCATCAAAACTTGCTGTCTGAAATAGTCTGTCTCTTCGGATGTTTACTAATGAGTGACAATCTGCTCGCAATGGAACCAGTTGCAAAGATTTCATTTTTTTTCTCTGTTACAAAGACCATCGCTTTAATTCTTAACTATGGCTAAAAAGGTTTTCCAGCTTTTAATGATCTGGTTTGGATCTGAGCTGTAGTACGCCAGCATGGCCTCCACACTGACGAGCTTTCTGCTTCCGACTCCGTCCATCATTGTGTTTCTGACACCGGTCGCTGATGCAAAAAGCTTGACCGGTGGAGATGCGGAGTGTGTGACCTGTCTGGAATATCCCAGTTTTATATATATATATATATATATATATATATATATATATATATATATATATATATATATATAATCTCTTGGATCATGTCCAAACGGTGAGGGAAAGGATATTGCCCGATACTAGTTTATTAGAGCTAGGCATGTATACCTGAGTTAGTCTGTCAATGACTGTCAAAAGATCTGTAATTACCTTATATTAACCGCCTTCATTAATGTCCCCTGTCCCTTTCTACTGGTCCCTAAAGAAAACGTTGCTAGGGCTTTTCTGTCTCCAGCATAAAGGGGTTCAGCACTCTGTATAAACTGATGATCTATCCTCTGGAGCAGTAACATATGCCAAAATAGATTTTTATTTTTTTATGAAAACATGACAGTTGCACTTCAAATTAATTTTTCCACTTAGACAGTTTTCATACACGAGGCCAGTAAATAACTGTAAAATGTTACTCTTAGGGGCATTTTCCGTCTGCTTGCAGAGTATCAGATGGCCAACAAAGACAACCCTTCATATACAGGTATGTATTTTGGTTGTACAATATGTATTGTGACCTGATTATTAATTAGAGAAGTTCCATAGTATACAGTGGAGTACGCCTCATGGCTCAAAATGGTGGCAGTGACCTCTCAGCTTTATTAAATTCTCATCTTAGGCATTTATGGCATAATAACAGGACATGCCATAAATGCCTGAAAGATGCAGGTCCCACTGGGATCTGCATCTCATTCCAAGAATGGAGGTCCCACGACCCTGATTTTAAATTTGAGGAGGCTGTGTTTGAATGTAGAGGTGGCCAGGTTATCAGTCGCGCTCAAAGTACTATGTGGTTTCTGTGCATGTCCTGTGGCTATATCATAAATGTCTATAATGGGAATATTGCTTTAGTTCCTCATGGAGAACTGACCCTTGTCATTTACGAGGTCATAAGCTTCCATGTTTTAAACAGCTTTTAGTTTCAATCTTGTGTCCCCATTGATACAATTTATACTTCAGTGATTTGTACATAATTTCTTTAGGTCTCTCATTTCAAGATTTTTATCAGCAATGCCGTGAATCTTTTCTGGTCAACAGCGACTTAACGCTAAGAGCTCAGCTGACTGAGTTTAGAGACCACAAGCTTATACGAACTAAAAAGGTATATTTTACGTCCTTGTTTTAGTGCACTAGAGCATTGTCTTTCTTCTTCAGTGTATTGTCTTGGATTAGGATTAAAAGTTAATGTACAATATTTTTTCATGCAGTATTCATGTCGGAAGTACAAATATAAGCATTTCATGTATTTTCCCTGGCGCCTCCTCAACGGCAGGAAACAACACAGAAGCACAGGATTTAAAAAGCCTCCTCCCCTTACCCTATTCAGTTGTTGTTTCCTGTCCTCGGGTGTGAGTGGAAGCCTCTCCTGGAGTTAAAGGCATTCTGGATTTACTATCGCCCAGCCTCTGTCTTCATTCCCCACGAGGTGGGAGGGCTAGTGCAGGGAACAGAGACGTGTCGCCTCCCTTACCTGTTCCTAGGAGTAAGCCCTGTGTTCAGGCTTCCCTGGGCCCTCGATACTCCCAGGGGAGATCGTGCGGGATCCACCGTGATGACATCATCAAGCGAGATTCCCCTTGAGCACGGGACTCTCGTATTCTGCTGCAGGTCTACTTCCGGGGCGAGACCTTGGATGGCACGGCATGTGAAGAGGGGGACGCTTAAAACTGAGCAGGGAGATATTTTGTGTCCTTCCCTCAGCTTCAGCAAACATGCTAGCTCCAGTGGACATGGCTGACTCCTCATGGAAGCCTGGGGTTCCCGCTACCTTAGCCCTCAGCCCGGTAAGCTTCCTGTGCTATGGAGATTTCTATGCTCTTAGCTATCAATGTGGCTGTCTTGGGGAAATAGGGGTTCGACAGATTTATGGTTTTATGTCCTATCTTGTACCCCTCACTTGGTGGCAGTGGTTGTTCTGTTAATCCACCCCTTGTGTAGGTGATGGTGTAATTTTGTATTATCAGGCCCTATAAAGTCTTATTTAATTTTAAGGGCAAAGAGACCATCGCATCTAAACCAACCTTCTCTTCAAAAACTAAAAAGCCCTTATGCCCAAAATGCACTGAGAAAGTGGTTACAGAGGAATCGCCATCCTTCCTTGACACTGTTAGATCCATCATTAAGGAAGAAGTAAACGCGGCGGTGGACTCTAGAATCACACCACAATTCCCGTGTCCATCCACTTCTCATAAATCCCTTTCTTCTGATATTGCATTAGATTTGGATGAGGGGGAACTTGTATCTGACTTGGACTCTGATTCATCAGATGATGGTAATGGTAAACCATTGTTTCTCCCTGAAGAAACAGAGGGTCTTTTAAAAACCATAAGGGCCACCATGGATATTGAGGAGGTCAAGGAAACCCACTCTATCCAAGATTAGATGTTTCAGGGATTAGGAGAAAGAAGGAAAAGGGTCTTTCCTATCCATAATAATATCAAATCCCTGATATCCAAAGAATGGAAAGATCCTGAAAAAGGAACGGTCGTGACAAATTCTTTCAAAAGGAAATATCCCTTTGCAGAGTCTTGATCTAATCTATGGGACAAGACACCAAAATTGATGCCCCAGTGGCCTGCATTTCAAAAAAAAAAAAAAAAGCGCTCTCCCGTTCGAGGATATGGGTCTCCTGTAAGATCCTATGGGCAAGAAATGCGACAGCCTATTGAAAAAGGCTTGGGAGACTAACACAGCCATGTTACGTCCCAGTATTGTGTCTATCTGCACAGCTAGAACTTTATCTGTATGGCTGAGTCAATTAGAAGAGCACCTATGTTTAAAAAATGCATCTAATTTCCTAGCAGATGCACCAGCAGACTTAATTAAGTTTTCTGCCAGATCAGCCGCCATCTCAAATGCTACCCACAGAACTATGTGGCTTTGCACTTGGTCGGGCGATGCAAGCTCAAAAAAATTACCTGTGTTCGATCCCCTGTGAAGGGGATAGGTTGTTTGGCTCTGTCTTGGACGACATTCTCAACAAGGCTTCTGATAAGAAAAAAGCATTTCCTTCTGAAAGTCGTTACTTTAATCAAAGGCGTTCCTTTCACAATCAGAAAAAGACGAGACTGGACCAAATGATGAAAGAAGGATCTTGAAATTGGCAGCCATCTAAAGGAAGAGGGGAAGGATTCTTCCTAAATCCTGAGAATGCCTCCCGTACTTCACAATGTCGCCATAAGTCAGGTGAGAGGCAGGTTAAAACGCTTAACATTTGCCTGGGAAGAAATAAGACCCTCCCCGTGGTTATTAACCAACGTAAAAGAGGGCTTGAAACTGGAATTCTGTTCTCCTCCCACAGATCGGTTTGTCATCAGCAAAAAAACTTCCTCAACAAATAAAACGAAAGAATCTAGAGCTAGAAATATCTACTCTGATCGACAAAAAAGTGCTCTTTCAAGTTCCAAAAAATGTATGCGACCAGGGATTCTATTCACCTTCTATTCTTTGTGCAGAAACCAAACGGATCTTTCCATCTCATAATAAATCTCAAATTCCTAAACAGATTCATCATGTACAAAAAATTAAAGCTGTGATTATGGGCAATATTAACATTAAATAAGATGACAATAACTAACGGACCGTTTCAGCAGACAAGGGGTTAAAATCAGTTTAGGCGATATGCCCCTTTCTGAGAGACAGACACAGCTACTGCAGAACACCAAACTCCCGAACTGGATACAAAATAGCACTCCAAACTAGAACCTCGCGAATAGCTGCTAGCAGACGAGCAGGAAAACTTACAATCAGCTTACACGCTTGGCAATCAGTGTCTAACAGCATACAGGGAATCCCCCCAATAACGAGACAAGGCTCCGTGTTGAGGGTCAAGCAGTGGTCTGACTGTACTTCAAGTCCAGCCTCTTTTATTCACAAAAAACAAACATAGTACTGCCCACAGGGTTTTGAAATACAACCAATCAGTGTATTACAACACATACAATGTAAGTACAGCAACCAATCGTTCACGCCCCCAGAGGACCAGAAGGGAGACTGCGACACAGGACAGATACAGCATATCCCCACAATGCATCATGGTTTCCTCCTCTCTGTCCCAGAGACAACCGAGGAGCAATCCAATTATCTCTCAGGACAAAGGGAAATTGCCAATACACATGTGGAGACAACAGGACAGACATCACAATTTTAAACACACAGTGGCACAATGAGACAATAGAAACACACCCAGCATATTCCCCCCAAGCTGACAAGTTACACTTGAATTGTTACAACTTTGTGAGTTTACATTGTCCATACATATAACTTACATCAATTTAAACAGTATAACCTGGGGACAAACCTATCCAAAATTCACTTGAATAGGTTCAGGGGTTTAAAAGTTAGTATGGGCCATAATCCTGAGGCAAGAGGCTTTTAAACAGGTCTCTCCAAAACCCAGTGGCGAGGTTGGTTTTGCCACAATAACAATGAACAATAAAAATATTCTCACGTAAGTTCTAGGGGACGGTTGGCAAAGAAAGCACACAAACAAAAGTGTATATTGAAAAAGAAAAAAAAGAAGAAAAGACCACAATAAACAATAAAACTGATATTAACCAACCATAACCTCACATAAATCTTAGGGACAAAACCACAATTAAATCACAAACTTTCAGAAATTCCTGACCAAAAGAATACTAAACGTACATTACAATAACAACCTGTTAACACATCAATATTCTGAAGATCCCTGATGGTAATGTAAGGAGAAAGAGACAACCGGTTCCTCCAAGACACGGAAGAATCTGAGTCTCCCACAGGCCTAGCAACAAAAAAGGAGCAGAGAGCAAGCATAAACACATATGGCAGGTAAAAGCCCAGCGCAAACACGCACTGGAACAACCACCACTTATCTGCCACAACGACTGGGTGGAACAACTTCAGCTTGCTGACTTGTGGTTTACCCCTTCGGGAAACCATGGAGCCCACTTACGCAGGAACAGACAGACAGGGGAAATGTCAGACAACCATGCTGGACTACAAACGCCAAATAGACCAGACATGGAACACCAAATGACATACAACAAACACCCTGTACATAAACCCACACCAAACATCATAAACAGGTGAGGAAGGGTAAGGGGACACAGGGGAAACATAGGGATGATATTGCCAAAGACCTTGATTTTCCACAAGGAGGCCCTCACAGACAGGTTACACATCCAGAGAGGAGCAAAGCTCCTACTCATACAAAGGCAGACATACTACAAACCTCAGGCTCACAACTCCAGTATAAGAAGAGCCATGAGGCCACACCCAGCTCCACCCTGCAAACTCCTTTAACCAAAACAAAATGGGAAGAAACACCAGCCTTAAAGGGGAAGTGTAAAATCATGCTAACACGTTGACACCAGCAACAAGCATGCACGGCAAAAGTGTCACTGTCCACTACCACCAGACCATGACAGCTGTGACAGGAAACCGTAAAATGCACCATAAACCTACTCCCTCAGGTCTTCTTTATGGTGACAATGGACCGGTGTATCAAAACCATCAAAAATATTTGAGAATCGCCGTCTATATAAAGGATCAATTAAGTCATTTCCAGTTCGGAGCTTTTTCTCTCTCTCCTCGGCTCCAAGAGTATTTTCATAAATTATGTCAAGTCACAAAATACCTTCACCTAATATTTAGACAACTTCCTGATTGCTTCACCCTCAGAAGTTCTCAGATCCCATATTGCCCAGGTTCAGGAATGCTTTACGGGCTTAGGCTGGATCACAAATTTCAAAAAATCTGACCTGACCCCAGATCAGAGAAAGCCCTTCCTAGGGGTTCTCTTAGATTCTCGCCAGCTGATGTCCTTTTTGCCTTTAGAAAAATAGGAAATTCTAGGTAAAAAAATCTTTGGTTTAAAAAAAACAAAACAAAAAAAACCTTTTTTATAAGAATTCACATACCCCATTCCGTAAAATAATTTTTGATGTGGTGGAGAATAAAAAAGAACTTGCAGACCGGGGTCTGTTGGCGCAAAAAAAAAAAAAAGTGAACACAGATGCAAGCAGCCTAGGATGGGACGGTCACTCGGAAGAAAAGGTAGTTCAGGGCCTATGGGGCAAGGATATGTTGAATGTTTCCTCCAACCTGAGAGAACTCTCAGCCGTTTACAATGTTTTTACCTCCCTTCACACGACTTCATCTCCAAAACATGTAGAGGTGCTGTCTGACAATACCACGGTGGTAGCTTATCTGAACAGGCAGGAAGGGACTTTGAGCTGTACCCTAGTGGCAGTATCTCGAAACATCTTCTGTTGGGCAGAAAATAATCTTGTATCCTTATCGGCAGTTCATGTGAAGGGAGTAAACAATGTATTAGCCGACTTCCTAGGCCACCGGAAATTGAAGGAAGGAGAATAGTCCCTGAACCATCAGATATTCTGACAGTTCTGCGACAAATGGATCTAGATCTGTTTTCTACCAAAAGCAACAGACAAGTAAAAAAATGTTGCTCCCTCCCGACTGGTTCAGCCGTTGTGGGTAGATGCGTTATCCCAGCCGTGGCCGAAGACTTTCCTTTATGCCTTTCCTCCCTTCAGTCTGATTCAAAGATATAGGTGGCCGAAGGAGCTCAGGTAATATTTATTGCCCCATTTTGGCAAAAAAGGTCTTGGTTCCCTCTCCTGCTCAGGCTGTCTGCAGGAGTATTCTGGATACTTCCATCAATCCTGGATCTTTTCCACCAGGGCCCAGTATTCCATTACAAGGTAACCCAACTCAGTCTAAAGGCCTGGAAGTTGAACACGTCGCCTTAAAACAAAAAGGATTGTCTGACGCAGTAAGATCCCCGATGATATTAAGTCGGAAGTCTATAACAAAAATTAATATAATCCAAAATTTATTTAAGAACCTGGAATGCTTTTTTTGTCTTTTTCAGGTAATCTGCTTCTACCAGACATTCTACTAATTCTAAGTTTCTTACAGACAGGATTGGATAAGGGTCTCTGACCTGTGACCCTCATGTGTCTTCTTGAATATAAAATTAACAGGCTCCCCACTAATCAAACGGTTTTTGAAGTTGGGCAAGTGACCCTTGCCCACCTTCCGTTCCATTATTCCACCCTGAGATTTAAACTTAGTCCTCTCATTCTTGATGAAACCCCCATTTGAACCAATCGAACATATTTCACTAAAACTTCTCACCTACAAAACATAATTTCTTCTAACAATAATGACGGCCAGAAGAATTGGAGAAATCCAAGCCTTCTCTAGTAAATTTCCAAACCTTAACGATTTTGGATGACTGCATAATTCTCGGGCATTGTCCTTCCTTCCTCCCCAAAGTAGTTTCCCGGTTTCATTGTTAACAGGAAGTTTCTTTGCCTTTCTTTCACTCATCTCCAGCTACGGATAAGGAAAGGAAATTACACAAACTGGACGTTAGAAGAAGTGTGTGTTGGACTTACCTGAACACCACCAGTAACCTCAGAAAATTGGATCATCTCTTCCTCCAATACCAGGCACCTAACAAAGGTCAGGCTGCCAGCAAGTCAACTATAGTGAGATGGATCAGAGATGTGATTTTCTTTGCCTACAGCCAGAGAAATCTTCAACCTCCTGCTGGAATAAGAGCTCACTCGACTCGGCCTGTATCAGCCTCCTAGGCAGAGTCTACTTCAGTCTACTTAGACCAGATTTGTAGGGCAGCCACATAGGTAAACCCTATGACCTTTTTCAATCATTATAAACTGGATGTTCTCCAGAACCAGGACTTGTCTTTTGGTCGCAAAATTCTATCTGGTGTTCTCCCTCCGTAAGAGTTGATTTTTCTGTGAATCCTCCTGTGAGTGCCGTTGTGGAGGCGCTGGGGAAAAGGGTTAATTAGTCTTACCGGTAATAGGATTTTCCAATAGTCTCCACAACGGCACTGGGTTTTTCCCTCACTATTTCTTTATAGAATTATGTCATTTATTTGTGTTCTAATATATATATTTTTTTTTTCTTGCATCACTGCAGTGTCCTCTCTTATTGACTGAATAGGTAAGGGTAGGAGTTTTTTTTTAATCCTGTGCTTCTGCGTTGTTTCCGGTGAGTGCCGTTGTGGAGGCTATTGGAAAAACCCTTTTATAACTTTTGTGGAAAGACAATATTTTCAGTGTTAACGCTTCTTTTTCAAGCCGTCTGCAATTCACACTGGCATGCTGGATATCGTCTTTTGGGCCAAATCCTGACTGGTGGCAACCCATTGTTGCCTAATCGGCGCTTGGAATTTATCACAATGTTTGTGTTTTTGTTTCTTTGTACACCCGCTTTAAGTTTTTAGGTTCTCATTGGGATTAAGATCTTGGGAGTTTCCTGGCCATGGGCCCAAAATTTCAATGTTTTGTTCACCAAACTAGCTGTACCTTTTTTAAAGAGGTTATCCACTGTCCTGCAAGTGATGGCCTGTCCTCAGGATAGGCTATTGCTCTCTGATTTGAGGTAGTTTGACACCCTTGCTATTCAGCTGTTCTGCAATAGTGCAGGGTTTTGTACAGTGGACGGAGCTGCTCTCTCTCGCTTCATTGGAAGTGAATGCACTGTAATAACCAGCTCCATCCACTGCACAATTGATGGAACTGTGTAGTTTTGGCACAGACTTTCAGAGCTACTACAGAACAGCTTATTGACAGAGATACAGGGTGTGGGAACCCTACTGATAGGCTGTCCTGTAAAAGTGGACAATATCTTTTAATTAAGTTCCATATGAATTGTATGGCAATTTCTTGCTATCATGGTATGAAAATATTGGTAATTGTTATGAATTTGTAATAAAACTTATTATCATTCACAGGGTCCAGATGGAGTGGAATATTTGTTAATTCCTCTGGATTTAGGGACCTTAACAGATTTTCTGGACATGGAAGACAAAGAAGGATAAGAACGTGCTGTTGATACAAGAGTGGCAATTGTAGCCTGTGCTTGAGGACCTGTTCAGTGATTTTTAGATGCACGGTTTGGAGGCTAGTGACACAACAGGAGAACGTGCCTTACAAATGTATGGGCGTGTATAAGTGGGTATTATAGTACTGAGCATTTCTAAGTTTTTGCATCTTGAGAGATGTACATTGCATAAAAATTGCATTCACTATTGGCTGCTGTGCGGCAAACAGTTAACATTGATTATGAGCATGTTATAATGCATCGGGTCAGAATATTAGCGACCAGTTTTCAAAATGAACGCCAGGGAAAAGTGGAGCAGTTGGTTGTAGCAATCAGATTGGTATTTTCCAAAGTTACTTTTGTAAATATGAGCTGAAATCTAAAGTCTAATATTAAAGGGGTTTTCTGGGAGTAGAATATGGATGACCTATCCTCTGAATAGGTCATCAATATCTGATCGGCTGTCGTTCGATTCCCGACACCCTCTCCGATCAGCTGTTTGAAGAGGCCGTGGCGCCCACAGCATACGAAGCACAGAGCCGTACATTGTATAGCAGCTCTGCATGGTATTGGCATTCAGGCCCATTCATGTAAGAGGGATTGAGCTGTACATGGGTCTGGTGACCAAGTAACGTGATATCAGTGGCCTAGGAAGAGGCTGCAGCACTCTGACACCACACTACAGCTTCAAACAGCCGATCGGCAGGGGTGCTGGGAGTTGATATCGATTAACGTCATCAATATTCTCCCGGAAAATCCCTTTAACCTTTTATTTAGATCAATTTTAGAGGAGCGTATTCAGTCCAAGAAATGTGCTCCATTATATATTACTTTATTTAGTTCCCTTTTTTTTTTTTTTTTTTTTTTTTTTTTTATTGCAGCATGCTGTAGGTGTGGCTTTTTTTGTTTTGTTTTTATATATATATATATATATATATATATATATATATATATATATACATACACATATATACACACGTTATCTCATAGACCTCTCTATAGAAGAAAAGAAAAAAGGTCTGGAGGAAAAAAAGCTAGTAAGTTTTATGACTGAAAACATGAATTTCATGGCGTTTTTCTAAAGCCAAAATAAAAATAAATACTAAGTATGGAAGTACATTACATGGCGGCATCAAACAAAACTGGTAATATTTTTGTATTTTGTTTTTCATAAAAGTACAATAAAATAACTATGGTGTACTAGATTAGCTCCCTTTTTTTCTTTTTTATATTGTACAGCAGTTTTCCTGTAAACACTGTATTTTCCTATAAATAAAATATTGAATGCAGCAGCACTGGATGATTTAAAACGGTTTGACCACTTTATAGTCAAATTTCAAAAATATTGTTGGGAACGAAAATTAGTAAGAACGGTCATTCCTGATAATCAAAACGTCCCGCAGATCAACTGATTCAAGTACTCTTTCATTGGGTAAAACCATTTTTTATTCAGACATCTCAGCCATTGTTTCTGGGGAGCAAATTGTGCTGTGTGAACAGCAATCTGCTGCCCAGAAACCACAAAATGGTATGAGGCCAAGCGGTGCCAGAAGCGAGGGTTCCCCAGATCCTAAGGTGACTGCCTGTCTATAAGCTAATAGGATAGAAATGACCTGATCAGATAATCCTCTCAACTTCCAGGCTGGTTAGTGAAGGCTATCTATCTCTGAAGAAACCAAGGATCTGATATGGACATCCTCCAGGTGAACCATGTCCTCCTTAGCATAAAGGGGCCATTAGAATAACTCTTACTTGTTCCTGCCTCAACTTCTGAATAACTATGGGAAGGAGATTCAGTGGGAGAAGGAATAAGACAGAGAGTTGGGCCAAGGGTGAGAGAGAGCATCTATCTTCTCTAGGGAGTCCTTTGGATTTAGGGGGAAAACATTCTTGCACTTCTTGTTCTCTCTTATAGCAAAAACATCTGGATACCCCCAAAGATGAGCTATATAAAGAAAACGTACTGATTGAGGCAACACTCCCCTGGCTTAGAAAGTAACTGCTCAAAAAGTCTACCATCCCATTCTCTGAGCACTTCAGGTGCACTGCAAGGAATTGAGGGGACTGCTACAGAAAAAAAAAATCTGAGACTCAGGACATCAAAATAGAGGACTTGGTCCTCCTTGTTTATATATGCAACAGTTGCATTGTCTGTCTGTATTTCTTCCTATTTTGCTCAAGAACCCACTGAGAGCCAAAATAACTGTCCTTTAAAGAGGTTGTGTCAGTAAGTGTAATTTATCATATAGAGAAAGTTAATACAAGCCACTTACTAATGTTTTTTATTATCCATGTTGCATCCTTTGCTCGCTTGATTCATTTTTCCAGCTCATCCCTCATGACGGCACAACAGGAGGTTGTTCCCCTTTGACCTTCTTGGGACAGAAAACAGAGGTTAAAAGGTCCCTCCCACCTCCACCCACCAGTGTTCTTCCTGTCCTGATAAACGCAGGGAGGTTCCCTGCCCTAGGTTTGAAGAGATTCTACAAGGACTTTCAGGGCCTAAGTCTGGGACTAGGATCGGGGGTGTCCGGCCTCTCCTTCCAGTTCTTGAATAGCCTTGCTAAACCTTCTCAGGTACAGGTCCCTTCAGCAGCCCAGAACCCACCTGGCGGTGTCCGAGCTTATGGGTGGGATCTCTTATGGCCTGGGTTAAATCGGTGGGTTCATCCTCATCCTTCCTATCCTATAAGTGTCCGTGCTAGTACCTCTTATGTGGAGGTCCCCTGGCTTGCTCCTAACCCTGATGAAGTGGGTAATGCAGCTGGTGGTTACCTCGCTATGGGTTAATGGAGCTTAGATCTGCCGTTCCTTAGTGGAGTTCAGCAGGATCACGCCTGTGTGCCTCAGCAGCTGGAATGGGGCCTTTTCTCCTCTCCTTACCAATGCTCCGTATGCAAGTGTTGGCAAAAGCTGCATGACAATATTGGAGCTTGCTTTGGCAGCACATACTCCAAGATTGGTAAGTAAACCATGCACGTGTTTAACCAGCTGGATTGCCTCAACTACTTTAATTCAGAACCGGTGTGTGGATCTAAATGGGAACTCAGGCGATAGCTTCACCTGTTTCTTTAACCTCTTGGGGACACATGACGTACCGGTACGTCATGATGTCCCAGTACTTAAGGACTCATGACGTGCCGAAATCAATCAGCAGGCACCCTAGGACAATGTGCTGGGGGAAGGGTGGTCAACCCGGAATCCAGATTCCCACAGTGGGCTTCACTGAATATGACCATTTTAGTCTTTTTGTCAGTGACCACTTTGTGAATCTGATGGTAGAGTAAACGAACGTGTTTGCCCAACAGTTCATTGCTTAACACCCGGGCTCCTTTTTGGCTAGGGCCGGTGGCTGGACTCCAGTCAGTGCAGCCAAGATAACGCCTCATGCTGCACATGGGCCTAGCCAAAAGACCCGGTCTCTGGCATTACTGGAGTGAGGACGTCCTCTACCATACCCCACTTTACAAGTACGGCCATGACACGTACCCGGTTTGAGGCCACCCGGAAATGCCTGCATTATGCAGATAATGTAGCATTTCCCCCCCAAGGTGATCCTGCCTATGACCACCTGTACAAAATCAGGCCGGTCATCGATCACTTTGGGGCCAAATTTTTATGGCCTATGTACCTGGAAGGGAGGTCGCTGTTGAGGAGTCTCTTATTGCTTTCAAGGGGAGACTCATTTTCCGCCAGTATGTTCCCTCTAAGCGGGCGAGGTATGGCGTGAAGCTGTACAAACTTTGTCAGAGTACCTCAGGGTACACTTACAAGTTTCGTGTGTACGAGCGGCGAGATTCCCGTATTGAACCCCCAGAATGTCCCCCCACTCTGGGTATTAGCGGGAAACTTGTGTGGGACCTTATGCACCCACTGCTAGATAAGGGTTACCACCTGTACGTGGATAACTTTTTTACTAGTATCCCCTTGTTCCAGTCCCTCGCCGCCAGATACACGTCCGCTTGTGGGACCGTGCGGAAAAATCACGGCCTCCCTACCCACCTCCTCCGGGTACCTATCTCCAGGGTTGAGACCCGTGCCCTTACCATTGCTGGTCAGATATAAGGACAAGAGGGATGTCTATGTACTGCCCATAATTCATGGTAACTGCCTCACCCCTGTCCCTGTGTGAGGTACCGTGGCAACGGTCCTCAAGCCCGATTGTATCGTCGACTACAATCGGTATATGGGAGGAGTTGACCTCTCTGATCAAGTCCTCAAGCCATATAATGCCATGTGCAAAACCTGGGCATGGTACAAAAAAGTTGCCGTCTACTTGGTACAGGTTGCCTTGTACAACTCTTTTGTGCTGTCCTGGAGCGCTGGTAACACAGGGAAATTACTCCAGTTCTAAGAGGCAGTCCTCAAGACGCTGATCTTTTCTGACCAGGAAAGAGCAGGCCGGAGTACCTCAGGAACTGGAGGCGCCCGGATTGTCCCTGGCCAACACTTTCCAGGTGTGGTCCCCCCATACTGGAAAGAAGGGACGGACCCCAAAAAGATGCAGAGTGTGTCACAGGAGGGGGATACGGAAGGACACCACCACTCAGTGTGACACGTGCTCCAATCATCCGGGCCTCTCCATTATTGGTTGCTTGCAGGAAGTACCACACTTCCATGGAGTACTAAATTTATAATCCCCTTCCCCAATTTTAATTCCATTTAGCCACTGACAATCGGGGGAAAAAAACTATGGTTCTCAGACTTGAGACACTAAAACAAACAATTTTTTCCCCAAAAAATATTGTTTTGTAAAACGAAATTAATTAAAAAGTAGACATATTGGGTATCGCTGCGTCCGTAAGAATCTGCTCTATAAAAATACCCCATGACCTAACCCATCAGAGGAACACGGTCAAAAAAAAAAAGTGCAAAAACAGGGTATTATTTTTTTTGTCACCTTACATCACAAATAGTGTAATAGCAAGCAATCAAAAAGTCATATGCCCCCAAAATAGTGCCAATTAAACAGTCCTCTCATCCCACAAAAAATTAGCCCCTACCAAAGATAATCGGGTAAAAACAAAAAAACAAAACTGACAGACTATAGAGATACTAAAATGTTTTGTTTTTTTTGTTTATGAAATGATAATATAGTGTAAAACCTAAATAAAAAAAGTTGACATATTAGGTATCGCCACATCCGTAAAAATCTGCTCTATAAAAAAAAAAAAAAAAAGACCTAACCCCTCAGATGAACGCGGTCAAAAAAATAAAATAAAAACCGTGCCAAAACTGCAGTTTTTTGGCAAATTTTCCATTTTAAACAGTTTTTTCCAGTAACGAAGCAAGTGTTAACAGCCAAACAAAACTTAATATTTATTACCCTGATTCTTCAGTTTACAGAAACATCCCATATGTGGTTGTAAACTGCTGTATGACCAAACGGCAGGACGCAGAAGAAAAGGAACGCCGTATGGTTTCTGGAAGGCAGATTTTGATGGCCTTTTTTTTTTGCACCATGTCCCATTTGAAGAACCCCTGATGCACCCCTAGAGTAGAAACTCCATAAAAGTGACCCCATCTAAGAAACTACACCCCTTCAAAACTGATTTTACTAACTTTATTAACCCTTTAGGTGTTCCCCAACAGTTTATGGCAAATGGAGATGAAATTTCAGAATTTCTATTTTTGGTAACCTTGCCTCACAAAAATGTAATTTAGAGCAACTAAAAATCATATGTACCCTAAAAATAGTCCCAACAAAACTGCCACCTTATCCCGTAGTTTCCAAAATGGGGTCACTTTCTACTCTTGGGGTGCATCAGGGGGGCTTCAAATGGGACATGGTGTAAATAAACCAGTCCAGCAAAATATGCCTTTCAAAAACCACCCCGCGCACCTTTCCTTCTACGCCCTACCGTGTGCCTGTACAGTAGTTTACGGCCACATATGGGGTGTTTCTGCCCAGTCACCCCTAGATGATACTGGTAGGAGGCAGGAAGTTAAGTTAAAGCTAATGTGCAAACCAAAGGGGTCCTAAGGTGAAGACCTCAGGTAAGGACCCAGTGTGACAGAAAGATTAGGGAAAGCCTAGTGGAGATGAGTGGTAGTTCAGTCTGTGGACTCTACTAGCACTTGGTGAGTGAAGTAGCCTACAGTGCCTATCCATGATCTACAGTTTAGCACAATGCTGTGTTTGGAGCCACATTCCTCCATGGACAATGTGGACAATATTAATGTAAATTGTATGTAATTCAAGGAGTGCAAGACATATACTGTATATAGACCAGCCATGTGAATTATAGGGTATAGTATACTCTACACCTGGAGATAGTATGGGTCAGCCTGAAGTTAAAGGAACGTTAGTGTGACCAGAGCACTGAAAGATCCTACCCAGACCTGTTATAATGGGAGGCAGCACCATCCTTGCTGTGAGGTCTTTCAGAGACCTTGATCAACCCTACACTGAGGCTGTACAGCCTTTCTGGGGGGTGTATTTCTCCTGTAACCAGGGCTACTATGTCAGCCCCAGTTACAGGAGAAATTAACAGTGAAAAAAAAAAAGAAAGTGAGATTAAATGTGCCCCAGAGGTCTAGTATGACCTTTTGGGGGACAAAAAGTGTAAAATAAAAAGTTTTAAAAAATAAAAAAAAGGTTTCACATGTAAAAAAATAAATAAATCCCCAAGTAAGGAATTAAAATAAAATGTTAAAAATAGGAAAAATAAAATGAAATAGACATTTTTGGTATTGCCGCGTCCGTGACGGTCGGCTCTATAAATATATCACATGATCGACCCAGTCCGATAAACAGCATAAAAAAAAAAACTGTCACCTTACATAACAAAAAGTGCAACACCAAGTGATCAAAAAGGCGTATGTCCCACAAAAAGGTACCAATAAAACCGTCGCCTCATCCTGCAAAAAATGAGCCCCTACATAAGAAAATCGCAAAAAAAATAAAAAACTATAGCTCTCAGAACATGGAGACACTAAAACATCATTTTTTGGGGTTTCAAAAAAATGCTATTGTTGTGTTCAGACCTGTGTTTAGACCTGAACTGGTCCTTAAAAAGTGGGTTTTGGCAATTTTCTTAAAAATTTTAAGAATTGCTTCTAAAAAAAATATGACATTTACAAAATGATGCCAACATAAAGTAGACATATGGGGAATGTTAATTAATAAATATTTTATGAGGTATCACTTTCTGTTTTAAAAGCAGAGAAATTGAAATTTTAAGAAATTGCTATTTTAAAAAAAAAATTGGTAAATTTGGGATTTTTTTTCATAAATAAAGGTGACTCAAATTTGTGACTAGCATGAAGAACAATGTGTCACTAGAAAACAGTCTCTGAATGGCTTGGATAAGTAAAAGCCTTCCAAAGTTATTACCACATAAAGTGAGATATGTCAGATTTGCAAAATTAGGCCTGGTCAGGAAGGGGGCAAATGGCTCAGATGTGAAGTGGTTAATCTCTTGCCACTCCTCAGTCCCTGTGTCTCCTGGCTAGAGCCATGTAAAGATCTTGTGAAACCCTTAAGACTGCCTCTGACCTTGAAGCAATGCCAGCAGGTGGGTCCTCGGCCTGGTTTCGTCAGGAGGGTTCTTTCTCCCTTCTGCCTTGCGTTCATACCAACACCTCCTGGTACGGGATCCCAAGCTTGTACTGGACCGGTATGAAGTTAAGGGTACAGTTTCGGTTACCTAATTGTTGATGTCCATGCCTGCCGTGTGCCAGTGCTGTCAGCTTGGCTCAGTTTCTTACATATACCTTGTAGAAATTCCGGAGTTATTTATTTATCATATTATAACAATTAAGTAATGAACTGCAATGTGGGCATCCGCACCCTAGAAAAGTCTATGGTGTACCAATATGCTTTAGATTTTTCCTGCAATTTATCAGCGCAGGGTACACTATGAACGACACAGGCAGTGCCCTGAATGTAGGCAGGCTGTTATAGCTAAGTGATAAAGTACATGGAAGATATACTAGATTGGACTGTAGTATTCTTGTCACATTGCAATAATTAAGTGGTTTTTGGGTTGTAGTTTGGTAACTTTGTCTGTAAAAGGTTCACCATCACTGGACTAAGCTTAGAAGTAAAGGACATCCTTTTTTATGGCCGATGTCTAATAAGAGAATGTATTCTTCCTCTAATTAGGTACTTAAGTCTATAAACAGAGGTAGGTCTGCTGATCAAGGATGCAGATAAAGAGACATTTCAGAGTTAGGCCTTGGTTCACAAATTCTGTCATCAAGATTTAGTTTTCTGGCAGAATCAAAAAGTTTTTCAGGTTTTTTCCTGATTCTATGAAATGGTATTTTTATCTAATGAGAAATATCTGAGATTTGTTGTCCTTAGATTTGGTTCCCCTCCTAAATTATAATTTGGTACGTCTCCTATTGTGCTGTCATGAGGGATGAGCTGGAAAATAGGAATTCGACTTAACGTTAATTCGTATTCCAGGGATTTCCTCCCTTACTAACTACTATGTAAATATTGCGTATAAGATTTTCTTATGATTTTAATAAATCAGTTGCATCCATCCTGGTGTAGTAATCTCGAAAAATACTGGTCGGTGGAGGTGGGACCTTTTTAACCTCTGTTTCCTGTCCCAAGAAGGTCAAAGAGGAACAATCTCCGGTTGTGCTGTCATGGGGGAATCTCTGGAAACCGAATTACCAGTAAGTCTAATTCCTATTTTCCATTGCATTATACACTTCTCATATGACCACCCTGCAATCCAGCAACAGTGGCCGTGCTTGCACACTGTAGGAAAAAGCGTCTGTCTATGCACACTCCCATGGTTTCGGCCACCAGAGAGGCCAGCACTTTTTTCCTTTAGTGTGCAAGTATGGCCACTGCTGCAGAATTGCAGGGTTGGTGTAATCATGGACACAAGAAGTTTGTAATGTGACGGAAAAATTTTAGCGCTGTAACAAAGGAAGCAAAATGGATAATAGAATATAATATTAGAAAGTGGCTTGTATTAACTTTCTCTACATCACACATGCCACTTGCTGAAATGAGACAACCTCCTTAACTGGGAATGAGTGCTTCACCCAACAGGACTGGCTTCTGTGGTAATGATGGTCTGATTTCTTAAAACCCAAGGGATACCCTGTGATAGATTAGCAGGGTTTATCCACCAAGTCAGGGATGCAATCACTTGTGGAACCAATTGCCAGGGAGGAGGAAGCACCATCTTGCGTCTTTAAAACTCTTAATTGAATGGAAAAAAGCCCGACTGACTGCTGAAATAGTGGACATCATCCGCCCCAGATCAGACATGCCTTCCCTGATCCTCACTTGCTAGGTATGTCACTTCCTCTTTTATCTGAGATATTTTTACAGGAGGGAGAAGACAAATCTGATGGTCTGCGATATACGGGCACTGGCCGTGTGCACTACATGGTGAGGATGCTGACCCATTGACTTGATTGGGTCTATGAGCCGCAACATACGACCAAAGATAGGACTTCGCCTATCTTTTGTGAAGCGCTTCCGTCCATCTTTGCCTTCGCACTGCAAATAGTTGTCCTATCTTTGGCCCTATCTTGCGGATCACGGACCCATTCAAATCAATAGGTCTGCAAATGGAGTGCGCAAGGCTGGTGCCTGTGCATTGTGGGCCGCTACTTGCAGTACCACAGCATGGGCACTGAGCCAGTACACTTGTGTGCATGAGCACTAACATACAATCAAAAGGGCTGGTTTCATTCATTTTCCTATCACATTATACACTGCTCGTTTCCATGGCTATGACCACCCTGAAATCCATCAGTGGTCGTGTTTGCACACCATAACAAAAATCTGCCGCTCTGGTGGCATGGGAGCTTACATAGGCAAATGCTTTTTCCTATAGTGTGAAAGCACAGCCACTGCTGGTGAATCTAGCCAGCAAAGGAGGCAATATGGACAATCACAATACATTAGTCAGTGGCTTCTATTAACTTCTTCTACATACTTCAGCAAATAGTATTTATTAAGACAACTGCTTTAAAGGGGTATTCCCATCACAATGATCACTGTTAAATCTGTTAATGATTAGACAAAAAAATGGTTTATTTAGCATAGTTTTTATGGTGCTCATCTGAGGGGTTAGGTCATGTGATATGTTTATAGAGCCGGTCGATACGGACGCGGCGATACCTAATATGTAAACTTTTTTTTTTCTCCCTATTTGTTACCTTTTCTTTTTTTTTAACTTTATTTGGGGAAATTACTTTTTTTTTTTTTTTCTTGAAACTTTTAATTTTTTTGGGGGAAAACTTTTCAAATTTTTTTTTTTTTACATTAATCTTTTTTTGTCCCACTCTGGGACTTCAACTTTTGGAGGTCTGATCCCCTTTACAATGCATTCCAATACTTCTGTGTATTACTCATACAGCTTCCTGCCTGTGAGATCCAGGGGGCTGGATCTCACAGGCTCTTCACCGGAAGGCAGCGCCGATGCCTAAGGAAGGCATTGCGCTGCCTTCCATGCTATCTGGTCCCCATTACAGCTGCACGGGGACCTGATGGCACCGCTGGCCGCAACAACCCGTAAACGCCGCAAACCGCAGGTCTGAATTGTCACAGGAAAAACCCTACCCCCCCCGCGAATTGTCCCAGGGCGCCGTCATGTGTCTGGGTTTTGGCAGCACCTGGCTGTCCTTAAAAAGGCTGCTGAGCTCAGCAGAGAGGTCTCTGTTTTGGGTATCTGAGACTTTGTGCTGTGCTGGAGGGCTGAGAGCCGCATGCTAGGGAGACAGGCCCCCTAAAGCCTGCTGTGGCAGAACTGCCAGCAAGGTGACTTGTGTTATATGAACTTTCCATTGTGTGTGAATTAACATCAAGACTGCAAAGTTACGTGTTGTTTTGTGCAATTGCCTCAAGTGTGAATAAACACTGACGTTTTGAATTAAAAACTTGTATTTTGCCTCTGTACTGCGCCTGCTTACCCTATCTACCAGAGCGAAACCCCACAATATATAATCCTTATACTTTGCGTCAACTTTGAACAATGGATTATCAAGCTCCTCAAAACAGTCTTCTTCTATGAGTGACAATAAAAAAGAATTATAAAAAATATATTTCTATAATCCATCTCTTTTAGCCACAATAAGTTTATGGTAAAATGTAAAAAACTTATTGTGGCTAAAAGGGATGGATTATAGAAATATACTATTCACTGAAATTTTAAAACTGTAAAATACCAGTGTCCCCATAACCTAGTCCCCATAATTACTTTCCATGGCTAGAAAGATCTTCTTCTCCCTCTTGCTATTAGGCAGCGGTGGAAAAAAATGCTGCAAAGTAAGAATGCTTTCAAAGATAGTATTGTTAATTACTGAACAAGGAGGTGGTTCCAGGCATATCAGAGAACTAACCAAAGATCTCCTGTGGATGTAGGCTTGCTCAAATCCTTCTTACTCCTCTAGTAATCCCAGTCATTCTATGATGTTGATCAGGGCTCCTTGGGGCCATATCTTCATTTCCAAGACTCCTTGTTCTTCTTTACGCTGATGATAGTTGTTATTAAAATCTTGTGAAATAAAAGATAGTTCTTTATTGGTTCATCATATAAAATCCACCAACATCACAGGAAAAGGGTGTACAGTAACATGTTTCAGGCTACAAAATCCAGCCCTTCATCAAGACATAATACACATATTAAAACAATTCCTTTTTATGTAGCACATGGTCCAACCCCCTCTAATCAGCAAAGTGTCCGCACCTGGAACCTGAAATGGGAACCATTCAGCGGTCCAGGGGAGGAGATCCAGCATCGCAGGTGATGCATACATACACATAATGAACATATCCTAGTTGTATTGCAGAGTGAGGTCATGTTTTCTATTTAACCCCTTTGGGATGCAGGTATCAAGTGAAAACATGCAAAAGGTCTCCCTGCTAAGGAGTTTTTGTCTGCGGTCCCCTCCTCTTATGGGCAATGAAACCACTTCAATCTCTAATGAAACCACTTCAATCTCCTGTGCACAAAACGCAGATGCGTCACCTCTGTGAACAGTGGCGAAGTGGAATGTGAGTCTGAAAATGAGGACTATCACTAAGATGTATTCTGATACGTATTTTCAGCTCATTTACAGTGCATCCAACATATTGAACTTTACAAATTCTGCATGTAATAACATACACAACAAACTCCGTATTACAATTGATATATTGTTTGAGTGTATTTGTTGTTATTCACTGTAGATGTAACCTCCTTAGTGACACACATGTATTGGCAGCATATGCATTTCTTACTTCCACATTTATAATTGCCAGTAGTTTTTGGCCAGGAACATGCCCGAGGAATGGTATCAATAAACAAGCTGGGGCTGAGGTATTTTTTCCCACCGTAGGTGCTTTTATGGATATACACCTGATACCCGCAGACACCACATCTCTCCACTCCTCATCGTAATTGAGGACAGGGAGAGGTTTACGGATGATTCTGCATATGTGTGGATATTCTCTACTGTAGTTGGTAATAAAAACAGTAGTTTTTTTGTCCTCAGGGCAGGGGGGTGGGGAATAGGGTGACCCAGTGCATCGAGTATCTAAATAACTGTACAGATTCCATCAAACCTACTTATATTAGCGATTCAGCAAAAATGTATTTTCTTGATTTACATTTGGAATCGGACCTCTCTGAGGGATTGGTCACTACCTGTACCTTTAGAAAAAAGACATCTGGGAACACTATTCTTCTTGCCTCCTCCTGCCACCCACCGCATGTCATAAATAACATACCAAAGGGGGAAATGATTAGCGCTAGACGTAATTGCTCTACAGAGGGGTTGTTCTTAAAAGAAACAGAGATTATTACACAGAGACTCCTGAGCAGAGGTTATAAAGGCGTTGAGTTTGCCAGATTGAAAGATAGGGAATCTCTGATCTTTCCTCATACCTTGAAAAAAATCCTATAGATGTAAAAAAAGTGAAGATCTTGCGGAGGAGGACAAAAAACCTACGGTTATTACCAACTACAGTAGAGAATATCCACACATATGCAGAATCATCCGTAAACATCTCCCTCTCCTCAATTACGATGAGGAGTGGAGAGATGTGGTGTCTGCGGGTATCAGGTGTATATCCAAAAAAGCACCTACGGTGGGAAAAAAAACTCAGCCCCAGCTTGTTTATTGATACCATTCCTCGGGCATGTTCCTGGCCAAAAAACTACTGCCAATTATAAATGTGGCAGTAAGAAATGCATATGCTGCCAATACAGGTGTGTCACTAAGGAGGTTACATCTACAGTGAATAACAACAAATGCACTCTAAAACAATTTATCAATTGTAATACGGAGTTTGTTGTGTATGTTATTACATGCAGAATTTGTAAAGTTCAATATGTTGGATGCACTGTAAATGAGCTGAAAATGCGTATCAGAAAACATCTTAGTGATATATTTATTCCTCTTTTTCAGACTCCCAATGTATCGGCAGTGACTTTCCACTTCGCCACTGTGCAATACAACTAGGATATGTTCATTATGTGTATGTATGCATCACCTGCGATGCTGGATCTCCTCCCCTGGACCGCTGAATGGTTCCCATTTCAGGTTCCAGGTGCGGACACTTTGCTGATTAGAGGGGGTTGGACCTTGTGCTACATAAAAATGAATGGTTTTAATATGTGTGTTATGTCTTGATGAAGGGCTGGATTTTGTAGCCCGAAACATGTTACTGTACACCCTTTTCCTGTGGTGGATTTTATATGATGAGCCAATAAAGAACTCTCTTTTGTTCCACAAGAAGCTGGATTCTCTCTTTCTAGTGGATATTCTATTAGGCCCTGTAATGGATCACCTGGCACCCCGACTGAGTACCTCCGTTGCTGGATGCTCCTAGCGGTTTCCTGAGGTTTCCAAGCACTCTGGCAGACACCACAATCACCGAACCGAAGCAGCATATAAATCCTCTTCAAGCATATGAATGCTGTAGACAGTTGAATAGGAAACCATACGAATAGGTTTACACTCCTAGCAGTCAAACTGGGACAGCATGCAATAAATCCTCCCCCCAAGCATGAGACGACACTTCACCTTGAGGGTTAAAACAGGAACTGACTGTACTTCAAGTACAGCCTCTTTTTATTCACAAACCACAAACATAGTACTGCCCACAGGGTTTTGAAATACAACCAATCAGTATATTACAACACATACAATGTAAGTACAGCAACCAATCGTTCACGCCCCCAGAGGACCAGAAGGGAGACTGCGACACAGGACAGATACAACACATCCCCACAATGCATCATGGTTTCCTCCTCTCTGCCTTGGAGACAACCGAGGAGCAATCCAATTATCTCTCAGGACAAAGGGAAATCGCCAATACACATGTGGAGACAACAGGACAGACATCACCATTTAAACACACAATGGGACAATAGAAACACACCCACACAAAATCCTCCCCTCTGCCGGTGATGATTACTGAACACAATGGCGAATATAATTATCAAAGGCAGAGAAATACAGTTTTATAAAACATATCACAGGAACCCCAAAACATGCAATAACCCCATAACCAGTATATCCGAGGGATCTGGGTGAACCACATATCCAAAATTCACCCACATCCGTTCAGTAGTTTTATGCCAGATACAGTTTTATGCCAGTTACACTGAAAATATACAAGTTATACAGAAAATAGTCACTAATAAATGTGTCCCCTGTTTGGTAGTTTCAAACTACTGAATGATGTCTCTGTGCACCAAATACAGGCAAGGTAGCACCATGTTGAAAAGTCAGAACAGTGTCTGTGAGTTAAAATGGCCTCTATCTATTGTTCTCACCATGTGCTTCATCCATTCTTCTCACCATGGGAATAGTAAAATCCAAGCAAGTAAGGCAAATGATGCAATCCAGGGACAGAGGGCTCAGTCCCAATTGCCTTAAGACCCAATAACTTAAGGGTCCTTAATACCAGGGCAAGAGGCGGGCACGCAGCCCCCTCCAAAAGCTCATGGCAAACTCTGGCAAAAAGGTGAGTTTGCTACAGGCCCAGTTCTGGCCTCTTTTCCGTGCTCCGTGGATTAAAGTCAGAGCTGAGAGCTGCAGCCATTTCTATCATTGTTTTGCAGATTAAATCTGGATCCATTGAGACATCTCCCTGATTTCTCAACATTGAGGACACCATTAATCCTGACCAAACCCCAACTCCACTTGATGAAATGATGCAAAGGGTGGTCACACCAAATATTGATTTGATGTGGAATTCTTTTTTTTTATCAAATCTTTATTTAAGATTTTACTTTTATGTGAAAAGCAATGTAATAAAAAATGAACAATGGAAAAGAACATAAAACATATCCTTGGTCTGATTCATGAGCTACATAGCCCATGATTGGGCACATATAAAGACAATATAGTATAATTGCTTGTGACTAACAACCCCACCCACACACTTTAATGATGAGCATAAGCAGTTATTTAATGAGGTCATACATTTTAATGACAGCTTATTGGTCTAGCACCTACTACACTAAACATTCGGACTGAAAGGCAACATTACTAGGTATACAATGGTACGCTAAACGCGATTCGGCATTCCCTATCCACTCTGTCTTTTCTATATCAACCTGCGCCAATGTCGAATAAGCCCTCACTATATGAGGAGCATCAACCTGAGTGTGATTTTTTTTTATACCACTTGGTATTCCACATTAATATAAACTTGTCATGAGACAAAGATTCCCAGCTGGACAGCTCCTCCAGCCAGCATATCTCCTGTACTTTATCAATCCAATCCACCAATTGCAGCGCTTTACTGGATAACCAGAACATAGGAACTAGTAGCTTTGCTGCAGAAATTTGTGAGGCTAGGAGGGAGTGTTTTGACAACACAAAACCAACCTTGGGTAAGTTGAGCAAAGCCACTAAAGGACTAAGTGGTGAGGAAGAAGGGCAGATCTCTTGGATGTGTTTAGAGATCATGTCCCAGAAGGGGGAGATCAATGGGCACGACCACCATATAGGAAATGTGCCTTTAGCACCTCTACACCTCCAGCATTGATCCGAATGTGAGGAATCTATGGCATGGAGTTTAACAGGTGTATTGTACCACCTAGTGACTAACTTATAGGCATTTTCCTGAATCCTAATACATCTAGAGTAACCATGGGAATGACAAAGAATCCAGTCCACTGTTTCACCATCAAAGGAGGTATCCATGTATTTTTCCCTTTGAATGATGAAAAGGGGTTTAGGTAGGTCATCAGTGTCTAATAACTTATTATATAACTTTGAGACAACCCCTTTCTTACTCGCTTGTTGCGTCAGCATTGTATTGTACCAAGTAGGAGCGAGATGACCAGGAGTGCATGTTATGTATTGAGTGCATATTTTCAAGAATTGCGAATAATGTAGAGGTGTCCATCGTATATGTGGGAAGCTAGTTTGGAGCCATTGGAGGGAAGGGACCCGACGTTGTTTCAAGAGGTCCCCTACTGCATCTATGCCTAATGCCGACCATAAACCCAGGTCATCCTGGAAGCCCTTGATCAAAAAGTATGGTAAATAACATATAGGGGTAAACGGAGACAGACACTGAGTGGGGTATATGTGTGCTGACACTTTAGACCACGTGACCAAAACGCCATTGAGAGGGTCAGGTTTGTCTAAACCTTTGCTGCGTTTAACTACCACTTTAGGATCCCATAAACCTGCTAGACCCCTTGGACCTAGTATCTTCCTGGCTATTTGGCACCCCAGTTTGCAGATCTTTGGGTTATTAAGTTCAGAGTGTAATCTCAGCTGGACTGCTCTGTAGTAAATAGCCACGTCTGGAAGTCCGAAGCCGCCTTTGAATCTAGGTTTTGCTAATGTCTTAAATGCAAGTCTAGGACTGCTGTTACCCCATATGAAGGAGGAGAAAAGGCTGCGGATTTGGGCCAGAAAGGATTGAGGAAGGGAAACGGGGAGGGTCTGTAAAGTATAGAGGAGTTTGGGCAAAATATAAGTTTTTAGTAATTTTTTTCTCCCTATCCAAGATAGGTAAGGGACCTTAATATCTGCAAGTTGTTGTCTAATACTAGACAACAACGGCATATAGTTCAGGGAAAACAGCTGGCTAGGGTCTTTCGTCGCCTTGATACCTAAGTAACCAATATGGGAGTCATGCCATTGAAAGGGGAAGTCCTTCTTAAATCTTTTTGTTAAAGAGCGAGCAATGTTAATGCCTAAGGCTGTGCATTTAGAGAGGTTAATTTTAAAGTTGGACAGGGATACAAATATGTCCAGTTGTTTCAGGAGGGCTGGAAGCGCTTCCTCTGGTCTTGTTAAAAATAGTAGCATATCGTCCGCGAATGCGGCTACAGTATGGACCTCATTCCCCACTGCTAGCCCTTGGATTGCAGGATCTTGTCTCAAAGCTTGGATGAACGTCTCCAAGCAAAGTATAAACAATGTGGGCAACCCTGCCGCGTCCCATTTGCTAAACTAAAGGAAGGGGATAGGATACCATTTACTTGGACCTTTGCGGAGGGGCTGGAATACAGAGACAGCACCGCATTAACAAACTGCGAGGGGAGGCCGAATTTCAACAGGGTGGCTTTCATATAAGTCCAGTCCACCCTATCGAACGCCTTTTCAGCGTCAGTGCTAAGAAACTCAAGCTTCTTCCCGTGCTTCAAGGCAAATTGCTGAGCCTGTAGGACTCGAAACGTGCTGTCCTTGCATTCCCTGCCGTCCACAAAACCAGATTGCTCCGGAGATATAATCCCTGGTAGTAAAGAAGAGAGTATGTTGGCCAAAAGTTTTGCCCACAATTTCACATCCGCATTTAACAGCAAAATCGGTCTGAAGCTGGAAGGGACCTCTAAGTCCTTGCCCGGTTTCGGCAGCACGATAATATGTGCCTCCAGTGCCTGTTTAGTCAAGGGGGTACCATTCAGCAGTGAGTTGAAAAAGGCAACAAGCTGTGGGCCTAGAACTGGGGAAAACATTTATAGTAAGCAACCGTAAGACCGTCTGGGCCAGGGCTCTTACCTGACGGAGTAGTTTTAAGGAACCTTTTTACTTCATCTAGGGTTATGGGTGCCAACAAAGTTAATTTAGAAGATTCTGAAAGAACTGGTAAGTTTAATTGATGTAAAAACTTCCTTATGTCTGCCTCCCTTGCTAACACTTCGTCCTCGTTTTCACCAGGTCTAAGATTATACAGAGCATGATAATAATCGCTAAATATGTTTGATATATTTTGAGTGTCTGTTGTGAGAGACCCATCTTGTGATCTCATATGCTTAATAAAGACCTGGTCGTCTCGCTTTCTAATGAGCGCTGACATGATCTTACCACCTCTATTCCCATGGACATAATGTTTGTCTTTTACTCTCAGGTAAGCCCTAGACGCTTTCACGTTTAACAGCCCCCTTAAGTTCTTGTCTCAGAGTTTTAAGTTCTTCCAAATTTTTCAATGCAAGTGACTTTTTATGAGACGCTTCAAGTGTGGCGATACGGGTTAAAAGATCTTAAAAAAAGATCTATAAACTCTCCGCGTATCACCGCTTTATGCACTTCCCATACTATGGCCCGAGATGATGTGGAATCGACATTCAGGGTAAAGTGTTTTTGTAATTTCTGTGATATGGATTCAACTTGTGTCTGTGAGTCAAGGAGGGTATGATTCAATCTCCAGGTCCATTCTCTTCCACACAAGTCAGGAAAACTGACTGCAGGAGACCGGTGCATGGTCAGACACCATGATATTGTGAACCACTGAGGATTGAACCGCTGGTAAGTATCTATCAGAGATAAATAAATAATCCAGCCTCTGGTAGGATTTATGAGGATTAGAGTAGAACATATAGTCTCGCCTATCACCATGCACCGATCTCCAGACATCACTGAGGTGAAGGTCTCTAAGATGTGATTGGACCGTTTGAGAGCGCGGAACGATATGACAGACTTCTAGGTTGAAGAATCAAATAGGGGGTTTAGGGTGAGGTTCAGGTCCCCCCCAACTAAAAGGACGCCTGTAGCGAAGGCACTAATCGTGTTAAGCATGCCCTTTAACCAGCTAGCCGTTTTTACATTCGGCGCATACACATTGCAGATAGTGACCATCGAATTGCCTATTTCGCCTTTCAATGGAAGATACCTTCCTTCAGGGTCTTTTAACTGAGTGAAATGTAAAGGGGATACCTCGTTTAAATCCAATGCTGACTCCTCTTGCTGCTGAGCTATTAGAGGGAGCATGATACCATAAACCAAAAGGGAAGTTACTCAGGTTAGGCACTCAGGAGCTAGAAAAATGGGTCTCTTGAAGAAGGGCTAGATCAACTGTGATTTTTTTTTTGAGGACCTGAAAATTTCTGCTACGTTTCATGGGGTTATTACAGCCATGGACGTTAAAGGTGGCAAAACTTAATGTTAATGGGGCCATTGGTGTCGTCCATAGAACCACGAGCGAAAGCCATATATCTGACTAGACATCAAGGATGTACATAACAAATCAAACAAAACCATAAAGTAAATGAGCATAACTAAAAGGTAAGTTCCGATATAATCAGAATTTTGTACTGGGAGGGGGAGGTAAATACGCACGCTAGCATCATGTGTATCCCGACCAGCCCAGAACCCCTCCATCCCAACCTCGCGGTTAAATTATGACAAGTTAAACTGGTGCTACCCTTTACGACCCATTTGTTGGGTAGAAGAGATAGCCCTTAATCGGCTTAAAGCTATAAGTAAAGTAAACCTAAATGCATGGCTAACAAAAACAACCATAACACTGTGCACCTAGGAGAAACGACTGTTAAGGATAACTTATTGACTCTAAGGAGGCAGTCCAAGCAAACAGGCATTAGAAGTAGAAGAAATACCACCAGTGTCAGACCCTCAGTCTGGCACGCCTTTGAACCAGGCCTTTTTATACTTCCCGGATCTCTGGGGTCTCGGTTTCATCCATTTCGATACCGATGGTAGCGGTGGTAAGTCCTCCATAAGTGGAATAGGCAACCATGAAGGGATCTCTAATGGCGACCTTTGCAGCGCTTCCTATACTGGCGGAAGGTCTTCGGGTGAACGGACGGTTATGCGACGGTTCCCCGCTGTAATCGGAATCCCAAAGGGAAAAAGCCACCGGTAAGGGAACTTGGAGGAGCGAAGGAGATCAGTGAGCGGCTTCAGAATCCTTTGTTTTTGCAGGTTAGAAGCAGCTAAGTCCTGGTATAACTGGACATTAACCCCTTGAAACTTCACTTCACCCTTTTTCCTTGCGGCCTGTAAGATTAGCTCGGTGTCCCTATAGCTCAGAATGCCGCAAATGATGTCTCTAGGATTATCGCGGGATACCGGTTTCGGTTTCAAGGCCCGGTGCACTCTTTCAACTGTGACATGGACCACTTGCTCTGGGCCCAAAAGCATATGGAAGAGAGAGTCCATAACCTGAAACAGATCCTCCTTATATTCCGCTTCTGGCAGACCTCGGATCCTAATGTTTCTTCGCCTATTCCTGTTCTCCTGGCCCTCCATTTGCAGCAGGAGGGTATTCATCGCTCTGGCGTGAGAGTGCAAGGAGTCCTTTACTGCCGAGTTGAAGGTAAGTATAGCGTCCTGAGACTGCTCAAGGGTTTCAACCCTGTCTCCAATATGGTGAACGTCAGCTTTTATGGACGCCAGGTCTGCAGCCAGTGGAGCCAGAGCTCTTTGTAGCGCACCCTCCAGAAACTCTCTGGTGAGGTCAGACCGTTCATCTCCGTGATGTAGGCTACAAGCCCCTATGGCCTCCTCATCTTTCGATGCCTGGGAGACTGCTGTGTCATCCGGAGCCGCGCCATGATGTTTCGGCGCCATCTTGGAGGTCCGCGCTGGCGGCTGAGAAGCCGACTTACTGAAGAATTTCTCCATATCTGACCTTGTATTTAGGTCTTCCTTGTGCCCAGAAGCGGCTTGTGTGCAATCCTTCGGCTGAATCTTCATGCCGGTCGCAGGGTAGTGCTTAGAAAGAGGCTGAGGTAGGTTCTGGTGGCGAGAGCTCTGCTAACAAGCAGCTGCCATCAAGCTCGGTCAGGCCATGCCCCCTTGATGTGGAATTCTGATTTGTTCGTTCTCTTTGCATTTTTGTTTATTGGTAGAAATTAAGTGTTAGCACTTCTGCCTAAAACATTTGCACAGCACTGTATAGACCAGAGGTGGGCAAACTTTTTGACTTGTGGGCCACAATGGGTTCATATATTGGACCCGGGGGCCGGACCAAGAGTAGATGGATGGGGCGTTTGTGTGAATTAATATAAATTAAATTTTAATTTCGTAACATTAAAGGTTTAGTTTAATTCAAGGTAGAAAAGCATAAAAATAGTTATTGTACAAAACTTTTATGCAGTGTATTTTTTTCATAACATAGTATGTATAACTCACCTTTAATTTTAGTGGGAACAGTGTTGTTGGTCTCCCTTTTTTGTTAAGGCATTAAAGTCTCCATAGTGCACCCCCATATTTTGGCAGTATATAGGGCTCCCATAGTGCTTCCCCTCTTCTCCATAGTGGCCCCCATAGTGCTTCCCTCTTCTCCATAGTACCAATTCATATTGTGCCAGTATATAGGACCCCCATAGTGCTTCCCCTCTTCTCCATAGTGGCCCCCATAGTGCTTCCCTTCTTCTCCATAGTACCAATCCATATTTTGCCAGTATATAGGGCTCCCATAGTGCTTCCCCTCTTCTCCATAGTGGCCCCCATAGTGCTTCCCCTCTTCTCCATAGTACCCCTCCATATTGTGCCAGTATTTAGGGCCCCCACCCCCCTTCTTGCCACAGTACACTATAAATAATAAAAACAATAAACACATACAGTATACTTACCTTATGCTGCTGTCAGTGATGCGATGCAGGCCTCTTCCGGCCTGTGTCCCGCTCTGTACGGCTCAGGCGGTGCGATTACGTCATTGTGCCGCCTGCACCGGCCTCTGATAGGCTGCAGGCACTAGGCCTGTAGCCTATCAGAGGAACGGGCAAGGGAGACGCCTCTCCCATGCTCCTCCGCACCATTCATCTGTATCGCTGTCCTGAGGACTACGATACAGATGAATGTGGAGATGAGCGCTTCCACAATGGAAGCGCTCATCTCCACTGCTGCTGCCTCTGGACAGAAAGGGCCCCCCTCCCATCGCAGTCGCATGAGCAGCTCTGCGGCTGGATAAAAAATGTCCACCGGGGCGTAGTTTGCCCATCACTGGTATAGACTGATATTTTTGCTTTTCACAAAGTTTGCTGCTTCAGTGTTTTTTTTATCTTTTTGTCAGATGTTTATATAGTATATTGAAGTACAATTATAAGCATATCATACGTTTTGTAACTTTTATTAAAAAATACATCAAGTTTATGCAAAGACTCAATATTTCCAGTGTTGACCCTTCTTTTTCAAGACTTCTGCAGTTCGCTATCGCATGCTGGATATCAGCTTGGGGGGAAAATCCTGACTGATGACAACGGATTCTTGCTTAATCAGTGCTTGAAGTTTATCACAATTTATTTTTTTGTGGATTGACCATAGGTTTTCAATGGGATTGAAATCTAGGAAGTTTTCTGGCCAAGGACCCAAAATTTCTGTTTTGTTCACTGGGCCACTTAGTAATGACTTTTGCCTTGAGACATTTGTTCCATCATGTTGAAAAAAGTATTGTTCATCACCAGATTGCTCCTGGATCATTGAGAGAAGTTGCTATTTGAGGATGTTTTGATACCATTCTTTATTCATGGCAGTGTTCGTAGGCAAAATTGTAAATGAACCCACTCCCTTGGATGAGAAGCAACCCCACACAAGAATGGCCTCAGGATACATTACTGTTAGCATGACACAGGACTCATGGTAGTGCTCACCTTTCCTTCTCCAGATAATCATTTTTTCCCATCGTCCTATGAAAGGACCAGGAGAGAGGATCCGCCTTCCAAGACAGGAAACCTGCAGATGTAAAAAAGGTGGAGCCTCTCCCTCTTTTAGTGGTTTCCTGTCCTTGGAGAGGACACCTGCACTCCTGGGTTAGCGTAACTTGGTTGAAGAGTAGGGAATAGTTTCTCACACTATTCATGGCTGACTGCGCGGGCTGTTTGCCTGGTGAGTTCCCTACTCCACACACTCTCAAGGCAGCAATTGTTGCTGGTAGAACAGGCACCTGTTAATAACTGCGCGACTCCAGCGGAAAACAGCAGGGCTCCAGTGATGTAACCAAAAGTGACGTCAAGGATATAGTGACATCGGAACCCTGAAGCATAAGAAACACGGGCACTTAGGAACAGCGCTGTGTCATGGATTCTTCATCTTGGAAGCCCAGTCAATTCTAGATCCTTTGAAATCGCACACATCAGAGCAATTTCTTCTTGCTCTTAGATATTGCCCTTTCGGGATTCCCTTGAGGAGAGCCTGAGGATGCCAACTCTCCCATCTGAGGAGATTGTTGGTAGCCGTAGGTAGATTAGAAGATCCAACCAATAAATCACCAAATACAATCAGCGCACATGTGAACACAATTAGATCATGAATGTGGACTTCCCTGAAAAGTTAAACATATACAAAAGCTAAAAAATGGCTGATCAACAGGAGAAAACCCATAGGTACACAAATCGGATAGAAAAAGAGCGGAAGTTATTATTTTTTGTGCTCTAATTGAACTCTCTTGGTATAGACTTTTGTACCTTAGTGTGACATTTTTCCACAAATAGTCCTACCTATATTTGTTGCCATAATGTGTGTCTTTACATATTGTAAATGTTAGAAGCATTGATCATATAGGAACAGGCAATGTGGTAGTAGTTCAGAATTGTGACAAATCTGATATGCCTGGCATCCTGCCCTAGAACATCATCAGTATGTTGTTTTTTAATGGAACAAGTTACACCTAACAAAAAAAAGGATGTATCCATAAATGGGGTATCTAATGAATGGATTTTCTTCCAACATTTGTAAGAAAAGGAAAATACATTTCGAAATGATCGAAAGTCTACTTCAGAAAAATCGACATTAAAAATCTGAAAGTTATAAAATCGGAATCTTCCGATTAAGGTAAAATAGAAAGTCTTCGATAAAAACAGATTTAAAAAAATCGGAAGTCCCAGATATCGAATTTTGTAGAATCGGAAGTACCGAATCCGGAGGTTTGGTCCAGTTTTTGATGACAACTTTGTGGAGTATATAAGGCGTATACAGACAGGTGTGGCGCAACCACTGAGGAAGGGAGAGTTATTATTCCCGAAACGCGTCTGGGTTTAACGCCATACACCTGTCTATATTTCTCTAATCGCATGGCCATGCAGACAGGAGTTCTATACTTGAAAAACGGAATATCCGAAAAATCGAAGTTCCAAACTATCGGATCAAATACAAGAAAGACGTCACTACCGGACCATACAGGAAGTGACGCAAGCGCTATTCCGCAAGTATCGGACGCGGCCATCAAACAGAACAACGTGAGACGCCGGTCTCATACATCACCCGCTCTGTTTGAACAAACCACCCAAGTGGACTACCCATACAAAGGGGAGGTAAGCGGCTAAACAGCCGGAAAGCTTATTTTCTTCTGTCCGAAATATTACCAAATACCATGGGACTGTCACCTGACTTATAAAGCACTGGTCGATTGCCCGAATCCTTCAAGTGTTGCATAGGTATTTTGCACATCTATCACCTATTACTGGGGACACATTGGATTTCTATGGAGACATAGGCCACATCAGAAGGCCCTACATAGAACCTCAGATACAATCCACGACAAAGGATTTATGGACATTGATCATATTCATCTACCCCATTGTGGCTATACTGATGTATTTTTATTGTGTTGTTTTATATGTTTTATATTATTAGCTATTTTATATTCTCTATTATAATAAATGTGTGCCAATTGGTGCTCGTCCACATACATCTTTTTATCTTCTTGATCTTGTCTCCCGGAGATCCATCTGGTATTTGTTGCCACTGGTCAACTGTAATGTGGCAGCTGGATCATAGCTTACCCACTGCCAAAGGCGATTGGAAGCAGTACTATCAACATTTCTACTGAAGCTGATCAGTTTACTTCCTTGGCATGCATCGACTATCTTTACTGTCGCTTATACAAGCCTAGACGGCTTGCTGCTTTATTATTCAACATGGATGACCACACGATAGGGCCATCACTGTCATCTATGCTGCTGGATAATCTATGCTGCTGAGTAATCTATAAGTACCCCCCTCTTGGGAGTAGGACCAGATGTCACATTACTCTAATCGTGTTCAGGAGCACAACCATCATCATGTTTGCCGATGTTGATTCATTTCCTGCTCGGAGATTTTATTCTCCCTTTCCTTTGATACTCCCTCAATGTTCTCCCCTAATCTTATCTGCATACACGCCCCCTCCCCAATCTGATCTATATCCACTCGGACCCCATATATCTACCTGCAGCGCTCTTGGCCGGGATACACTTCAACTCCGCCACTGGAATGGCGAAAAGAAACCAAGCTCCCCAGAACATGTCCTGCCGCAGAGTTTGTACAGGTAGTCGTTAATGGCACGTTTCTGCTGGAGCAGCCTATCAAGCATATACAAGGTGGAGTTCCAGTGCGTCGGGCAGTCACAAATCAGATGTCTGACGGGCAAGTGGTGACACTGCTGAACGTCAGCAAGGCGAGCCATGGCCGTGTAAGATCTTCTAAAATGGCCAGAGATTTTCCTGGCCTGCCGCAAGATGTCCTGGACCCCAGGGTATTTGGCAATGAATCGCTGCACGACTAAGTTAAGGACGTGTGCCATGCACGGCACGTGTGTCATTTTGCCCTGTTTCAGTGCGCTCAGCAGATTGGCACCGTTGTCGCACACCACTTTACCAACTGTCAAATTGAGTGGGGTTAGCCACTGATCGGCCTGTGACCGCAGGGCTGATAGGAGTGCAGGACTGGCGTGGCTCTTGGCTTCCAGGCACAACAGCTGCAGCACAGCATGGCAATGTCTCACCTGGCAATACGAATAGGTTCTGGGGAGTTTGGGGGGTGCAGCAGAAGAGGCGGTAGCAGTGGAAAAGAAGTAGTCAGCCGAGGAGGAGATGGAGGATGGAGTAGGAGGAGGAGAAGAAGAGGCAGGCCTGCATGCAATCCGTGGCCGTAACACAAAATCCACACAAGTGCCATGGGTTACATTCTTGACAGCCGTCAAAAGGTTTACCCAGTGGGCAGTAAAAGTTATGTACCTTCCCTGCCCGTGTTTTCTAGACCTTGTGTCTGTGGTCAGATGTATCTTGGCACCGACACTGTGTGCCAGAGATATATTAACTTGCTGCGGAACATGGCCATATAGTTCAGGGATGCCCTTCTGGGAGAAATATTTCCTTCCAGGGACCTTCCATTGCGGTGTGCCAATGGCCACAAATTTTCTAAAGGCCTCCGAATTTACCAGTTTATATGATAGCAGTTGGTGGGCTAGCAGTTCCGACAAGCCAGAGGTCAGCCGTTGGGCAAGAGGATTATCAGGCGTCATCAACTTTTTACGCTCAAACATTTGGGCCACGGAATCCTGCCTTCTGCCGGATGAATGCAACGACGGCACGGTGGAAGGTGGAGTGGAGTACAAAAGGGGAGGAGAGAGGAGAATGAGAAGAGGCTGGACGTGGAGCGCCGGAGTGTGGTTTTGTGGGTTCTGACGGTGTTGCTCCCACTGGGCTCGGGCTTACCGCGACTTATGCGTTGACAGCACAGGCTGCATATGGCAACACTATTGTCAGCAGCTGACATGTTAAAAAAAAGCCCACGCTATGGAGCCATGTGCCCGCGTCCTGGGAGCGCCAGATGTGACCGTACATGGTGGATGGCTCGCTCCAGATACATTTGCAGTATGCTTTTTGCCTCCTGTGTACTGCAAGTTCTGCCTGCTTCTCCTCATTCCCCTCCCTATCTGCTGCTCCATCTCTCCCTCTGAACTCCCCTCCTCTTCCTCTCTTGTGGGCACCCACATACCGTCCATCGTCAAGTCATCATTGTCACCTTCACCACCACTGACATTAGAGATCTAATAGTAGGCAGCAACAGCGGGAACCACCCTCCTTGGCCTGATCTGGGTACTGTCGTCAGACCGCTGGGTGGCGGCCGTTGCTACCTCCTTATCCAATGCCAAGAATGGCTGCGCATTGGTAAGGTCTGGGAATGGATGGGAAAATAATTCCTCTGTCTTTTTGGGTGAACACAGCAGAGAGTGAGGAGGATGCAGATACAGAGGATGAGGAGAGTGCAGAAGCGGAAGGCTGAGTGTGCCACTCAACCAACTCTGGTGTGTCCTTTGACGTAATCGCACGCACCTTCTCCAACTTCCCACTTAGGCTTTGGCCTAGTGAAACCTGCCCGACCCCTACCACCCCTGCGGAACAGCCTGCCTCTTCCTATGCCTGTCATTTTTAAAATGACCCTGTGCTAAAGTCTTTAGAGAAGAGCAGTATTTGTGGAAGCAGGTATATCACAGGCCTCAATCAGAATTTGGTGGAAGCAGGCATATAGGACCCCTTAATCAGTATTGTGTAGAAGCAGGTATATCGCACCCCTCAATCAGTATTTTGTGGAAACAGGTATATAGAACACCTGAATCAATATTTGGTGGAAGCAGAGATATCGCACCCCTCAATCAGTATTTTGTGGAAGCAGGTATAGCAAACCCCTCAATCAGTATTTGGTGGAAACAGGTATATGGAACAAACAGAAAGTGCGGGAACCGCGCTCTACCAAACAGTTAATGTCAGTTCTTGAACCTTGCAACCATAGAGGACCGAACGTCCACTCCAGCTCACAGAGGCGTTATTCGCAGAAAATTAATGTTCATACGAAAAGGTGTATAAACCGCCTCCTACTGGTCCACAGATCTCTTGAAGATTCACCAACCATGGAATCCAAAACACCGGACACGAATACCTTCAAGAAGGAATAGAACAGATGGTGCAATACCCTCGGGATCTTTAAAGGTAAGAGGTTTATTGTACTTACAATTATCACATTACAAACTTGCACATAGAAATGCCCGACCCGGGTTTCGCTATTCGCTATGGCAGCCCCTGAAGAAGCGAATAGCGAAACCCGGGTCGGGCATTTCTATGTGCAAGTTTGTAATGTGATAATTGTAAGTACAATAAACCTCTTACCTTTAAAGATCCCGAGGGTATTGCACCATCTGTTCTATTCCTTCTTGAAGGTATTCGTGTCCGGTGTTTTGGATTCCATGGTTGGTGAATCTTCAAGAGATCTGTGGACCAGTAGGAGGCGGTTTATACACCTTTTCGTATGAACATTAATTTTCTGCGAATAACGCCTCTGTGAGCTGGAGTGGACGTTCGGTCCTCTATGGTTGCAAGGTTCAAGAACTGACATTAACTGTTTGGTAGAGCGCGGTTCCCGCACTTTCTGTTTGTAACTTACTTAGGAGGTCAAACCTACTCCCTTAAGGGGACCGCTGCTGAGGTCCATTACTTTCACACCAGACAACATTATATAATTTTCTTTCTTGTGTCTAGGTATATGGAACACCTGAATCAATATTTGGTGGAAGCAGGTATATCGCACCCCTCAATCTGTATTTTGTGGAAGCAGGTATATCAAACCCCTTAATCAGTTTTTTGTGGAAGCAGATATATTGCACCCCTCAATCAGCATTTTGTGGAAGCAGGTATATAGAACCCCTTAATCAGTATTTTGAGAAAGCAGGTATATCACACCCCTCAATCAGTATTTTGAGGAGACAGGTATATAGAACACCTGAATCAATATTTGGTGGAAGCAGGTATATCGCACCCCTCAATCAATATTTGGTGGAAGCAGGTATATAGAACCCCTTAATCAGTCTTTTGTAGAAGCAGGTATATCGCACCCCTCAATCAGTATTTTGTGGAAGCAGGTATATCAAACCCCTTAACCAGTATTTTGTGGAAGCAGGTATATCGCTCCCCTCAATCAGTTTTTTGGGGGGGCAACAGGTAAATCACACTCGTTGCAAATAGTTGTTCCAATAACGCTTGTCCCTCTATATACCTGCGGTATAGCAGCAGAACCGCACACAACTGCTGCACAATACAAATCTACTATAATATACTTTCCATGTTAGAAAGTATATTATAGCTATATCACACCCCTAATTCCGTTTTTTGGGGGGCAACAGGTATATCACACCAGTTGAAATTAGTTATTCCAGTAGCGTCTGTCCCTTTATATAGCTGCGGTATTGCAGCAGAATCGCACACAACCGCTGTACAATACAAATGCACTATAATATACTTTCTATGTTAGAATGTATATTATAAGTATATCACACCCCTTTGTATATCACACCTATCAATAGCACACCTATACCAGTGCTTAAAAGGACTTTTGTGGCCCTATTAGCTAGCATTTGGGGTCCCTGCTCCACATAGCAACCTCTCTCTGGCAAAACACAGAATGTAAAATGGCTGCCAGATCGGGTTCTGTTATAGGGTGGGGGTGTGTCCATGTGCTGAAATGTCTTAATTGGCTGTCCTGTCCCACCTGATGGATGTGTCATGGGTCAAAGTTCGGCGCAATGCAAAAGAATATGGCACATGCGAACCACGCCACATGTTCGCATGTTCAGCGAATCGCGAACGAAGAAAGTTTGCTGTGGCTCCTTTCGCCTAGGCTGACCAAGTGTAGAACCACGTGACACCAATATGCTTTGCATAGGTGGTATTCTGGAGGACCACTCAGAAATGTGCTTACAGTGGAGGCTGAGGAAAACCCGGAAGAAGAGAAGGTAGAGGGGAACATTGGCGCCGAAATCACAGCATGAGAATGCAGAGGCAGCGTTTCCATCACCTGCCCAAGTTGCTGGTGTGCCTGGATAGGAACCACATTTACCCAGTGGGCCGTAAAGGACATATATTGTCCTTGACCATAGTTACAGCTCCACATGTCGGTGCTGGGCTAGTCCTTCAACGAACAGGTTCAAGGACTGGTTCACCTTCTGCTGTATGTATGAATGCAGGGCTGTTACAACTTTTTTAGAGAAGTAGTGATGGCTTGGACTCTCCACCTTGGCTCGGCACAAGCCTTCAGTTCTCTGAAATGTGCAGAGTCAACAACCAGTAACTTGGCTAGGAGCACATTCAGCTTCTGCGCCGTTGGATGAGTGCATGCATATTGTTGTCTTTTTTAGCACCACGGTTTTTCCAGGCCACTTTATGGTGACTCTCCAAGTGTTGATGTATGGCCGTGATGCCAACATTTACACTCTTGTCCGCACTTCATCTTCTGCCCAAAGGATCCTATATATGGCAACGCTGACGTCCTCCAGCAACTTGATGAAAAATTCCCACTCTGCCGAGAATGGCATTTTACCCCCACTGCTCTGTGCTGACTATGTGATGCTGCCTCTATAAAGACGTGTACAGCTAGTTGTTTTTGTGGACAGGTAGACTCCTGAGTAGCAGATGGTCTACCCTGGGAACATTTGGCTCCAGAGCTCACACTGCTGCCACCCTGCTGACTTACGGCCACGCTATCACCTTGCTGGCTCAACCTCTGTCTCACACGAAAGCTGCCACACTCACCTCCTGATGATGATGATGAAGCCCCCTCTTCACCCGGCTCCTACTTGCAATTAGCTACATCATCATCCACTACTTTATGCTCTTCACCTATGTCACTTTCAACAGTCTCATGGATGCGTTCCTGACCACTCACAACACCTGTTCCCACGTGACTGTCTTCGCCGCTACTTGTGTGCCTACAGGAGGAATCAGCAGACCTCTTCACCTAATCTGGGCTTGCCAATAACTGCTGACTGTTCTCAATAAGCTGGTCCTCGCTGAAAAGTGGAGCAGAGGCAGCGGCATACTGTACAATACTTGCCTGGCAGAAGGAGCAGCAAAGGAAAGAGGCAGGTTCAGGACAGGTGAGGGCACAGAGCTTGTTCCTGGGCTATGCCAACTAAGTGTGGTGTCAGAGGAACCCACTGAATCCTGGCTGCCTGTGTCTGATGTCAACCATTCAAAGACAGCAGGATTGGTCATCAAAACATGACCGCTGGATGACAGTGGCAGCTGTGGCCTCTTGCTGCTGCTACTGCTTTAACCCCCTCCCTTCTTCTGCTGCTACTTCTTCCGGCTATAGTAACTTTATAGTAACTTTTCCGATAACTAAGTTTAAAAAAATTGAAAAAAAAAGTTAAAAAAGAAAAGTAGACATATTAGGTATTGCCGTATCTGTATCAACAGGCTCTATAAAAATATCACATGATACACCTTGTCAGGTGAACACTGTAAAAAACAACAACACCAAAAATCGTTCAAAAACAGCTATTTTTTGGTCACCTAGCCTCACAAAAAGTGTAATACCATGCGTTAAAAAAGTAGTATGTACCCCAAAATGGTACCAATCAAACTATCATCTCATCCCACAAAAAATGATGCCCTACCTAAGACAATCACCATAAAAATAAAAATAAATTGCTCTCTGAACAAGGCAATAGAGTTGAGCGGACACCTGAATGTTCGGGTTCGAGGCGTTCAGCCTAACTTGACCCCGAACCCGAACCCCCCCAAGTCAATGGGGACCCAATTTTTGGAGCACTAAAATGGCTGTAAAAATGTCATGGAATGGGCTAGAGGGCTGCAAATAGCATCAAAATGTGGTTAAGAGCATGGCAAGTGGATAGGGAAATGACTTTAAATAACATAAAATACGTAAAAAAGAACAAATATTAATCTTGATCTAGGAGGACGAGGTCCATATGGAGTAGGAGGTTGAGGAGGCGGTGGATGTGGCGGTGTAGGTGGAAGCGGCGGTGGAGGAGGAGAAGGTAGCCTACACTGCTTTTTGGTTTTAAATTTATTTTTATTTTTTTAAATTAGGGTACACACCAAAACATTGGGAAATATAACCTGTGATAACGCCCCCTGGCGTGCTAAACAGCACCTCCAAGGGGTAAAGGGCAAGCTCAGGCCATGTGCCCAATTTGGAGACCCAGAAGTTGCAGGGGCTGACCCCTGTCAGTCAGTTCGTGTAGGCGTGTGCACACTTACTGCCCCACCATGTCGCACGTCCCTGTGATCTTCACAATCCAATTTGATATATGCTCTATCAACTTTCGATGTTCTTTTATGCGCCTACCATGGTGATCACGGGTGGCGGGGAATCAGGGTTCCAGGCTGGAAAGGGAGCCTGAGAAAAGGATACCACATGCAAGGCAGGTGAATGGATGAAATTAAATGTAATCGAGCGGAAATGTGGGACAAAGTATTGAAGCATAAGCTTCCAAGTTGAGGAGGGGGCACGCGGCAATTACCCACTCCCGACTTGGGGAGGTAGTGACGATAAATAACAATATAGGACTCTTAAGATGCCCTGTTATTGGAATGATTAATAAAAAATATAGGGAATGCCACTGTGGTATTTTTGATTTTTAAATGTTAGCCAGGAGAGGTCCTGCTGCCGCTTTGTTGACTCTAGCTAACTTCTGCCTGATCACACGTCCCTATGATGTCCACCATCCATTTGGATGCAGAGCAGGGGTTTCTATCTGGCAAAATTTGAAAAATGGCACCTGACAAAAATGGCACCTGACAATGTGACAGATAATTTTTTTAAATTTATGTTCCTGTCACCTATGTAGAGGTGACATCCAACATCCATTTCGATATCTTCTCTATCAACTTTCGATGTTTTTTTCTGAGCCTACCATATTGATCACGGTTATCGGCGAATCAGGGTTCCATGCCAGAGAGGGAGCGTGAGAAAGAGAGACCACATCCAAGGGAAGATTCATTTTTTCTAATTTAAAATTATAGAGCGGAAATATCGGACAAAGTATTAAAGCGTAAAAGTGGGACAAACTTTTAAAGTTTAAGCACTGAATGAAAGGATGTGGCGCATTTGCCGGATAGGGGTTTCTATCCGGCAAAATTAGATAAATGTCACCTGACAATGTAACAGACAATTTTTTTAAAATTTATGTTCCTGTCACCTATGCAGAGGTGCCCCAGTGACATCCACCATCCATTTCGATAGCTTCTCTATCCACTTTCGATGTTCTTTTCTGAGCCTACCATGTTGATCACGGTTATCGGTGAATCAGGGTTCTGCACCAGAGAGGGAGTGTGAGAAGGGAGACCTCATCCAAGGGAAGTCAATGGCTGCAATGGGATGAAGCGCAAATGTGGGAAAAGCTATTGAGGCACAAATGTGGGACAAATTACTAAAGCGCAAATGTGGAAAAAGTTATTGAGGCGTAAATGTGGGACAAATTACTGAAGCGCAAATGTGGGAAAAGTTATTGGAGTGTGAATGTCGTACAACTTATTAAAGTTTAATGGAATCGAAGTATACATCCATTGTGTTTGTGCTCACTAATTTCTGATTATGGACATTTGGAAACATCTAGAGGTTAAACTCTCCAAAGTTGATTCTTTTAAATTGGATATTGAGAATAATAGAGGGAATTACCCACTATTAACTACAAACCGGATTCCAAAAAAGTTGGGACACTAAACAAATTGTGAATAAAAACTGAATGCAATGATGTGGAGATGGCAAATGTCAATATTTTATTTGTAATAAAACGTAGATGACAGATCAAACGTTTAATCCGAGTAAATGTATAATTTTAAAGGAAAAATATGTGTCACGGCCATGGTCATGGTCGTGACTCCTGAACCGCAGGCTGTTGCCTGCGGTTTGTTATTGGGTGTTCAACTACAGATGAGGGCCGCTTGTGTGCTGCCTCACTTGTGGTTGCCGCGGGCAACAAGTTATTTTGTATTGTCGCAGTAGAGCAGCCTGAGCTGGTGCTAGGCAGCTTGCGGCAATGTTCATGCAGCTGCACCTAGCAATCTCTCAGTTAGGTGTGTGTGTATGTTATGCACTTTGTATGTCTGGTGTGCACGAAGTTTATGTTTGGTGTGCACTGTGACTCTTCCCTTCACTGTGGCTGCCCGTGGCAACGTTTGGTTTGGATGTGTACATGTGGTGGCAGTGTCTCGGCCTTCTGGCTGACTCCCAGGACATGGTTGCCACCCATGTCGTTGCCTGCGGTAACAGCTGCAGTGTGATCTTCTTTTGGACACTTTCCCTTTAAGTGGTTTCACTCCCTGGTTAGTGTTGGAAGGGTTAATTCCCTCTCCTGTGTGTGTCTGTGTGGGTGTGGCCACTTTGGGCTATAAAGTCTCTTTGGAGATCAGAAGCTGGGGGCTTCTTCAGCCATGCTTTGCTGGAGACACCCTCCTGGTAATTCCATCTGCCAGTGGGGGCCACCCTTGTGGTCATAAACATATTGTTATGTATTGTTTATACACAATGTTATGAGGATGTGTTTGTGTGTCATGTCTACTCTTTGCAGCGTATAGTTTCCTGGTGTCCTGTGTGGTGTGTGTGCTCTATCGTTTGTGTTTGTGGACAGCAGCACTGATACTTGGGTCCCAGGCTCTGTGTCTGTGGCAGGTAAGTGTTAGTACTAGTTGCACTTACCTGCCATTGCCATATGACTGTTTCTGTTTCCCCTGTACTTATAGTTTGGCCATCATTAGACTCCTATTTCTCCATGTCCAGGAGGAACAGGTAGTCTACCCAGATCCTAGCTTAGGGACCTGCAGAGGGCTAGTAGGGACCCAAGGTTCCAGAGCATGAGCCCTCCTACCTTCAAGGTCGGCTCATGTCGCTAGGAGTTAGGGTCAGATTAGGGAAGCAATAGGAGGTGACCTGCTCCCTAATTCTGTGGTTCTGGCCAAGTTGTGACTACCATCCTCTGTCATCGCACGGCTGAGGGTTTTCCCCATCCTCAGCCGTGACAGTATGACCACAAAGGCTTCTCACGTGGCCGTTCCCTCGAAAGAGTGTGAAGCATGCATCGCCATATACTGCCGGGGTGCATGCGCGTTCTCCAGAGGGAGAACGTTGTGGGGGTTTCGCTGCTAACGGCGCGGAGAGTGGCTTTTCCCTGCCATTCCTTCACGGTGTTCCGTTTTGGCGTCCCCTTATTTTTATATTGCACGTTTGTTTGTTTGGTGTGCAGTGCACGCCTTCGAAAGAGGGTGCAGCATGCAGCGCCTTCTGCTTTCGGCCTGTATGCGCGTTCTCCGGAGGGAGAGCGTTTTGGGGATCACCGTTAACGGCACGGTTGGTGGCTTATTCCCCGCCACCTTACCTTCCGTGTTGGTGATCCCTCATCCCTCTCTATGTTCCTATCTCTGGTCGTCTGCTGGCAGCATTCCGTTAGTGTTCCGGCTGTGTGCTGGCTAGGAGTGTCTGTTGGCAGCGAGTGGGGACGTTAATAGAGAGTGGACGCAGTGTCAGTGCGGTCTCCTCAAGCTGTTTTCTTGCTGGTCTCTGTTTCCAGAGGCTGGCAGTCGGATTCTGGTTCCTGTGTGTTGTTCCAGGGTCCGGCAGCAGTCCTGGGGAGACTCGCAGGTACTGACACTGATTCTCCTTCTCCTATCCCCTTGTTGGGTCCCGCACCAGTTTTATTTTTTTGGTGGGGGGCTTTGAGGGGTGGGAGTGTCACGGCCATGGTCATGGTCGTAACCCCTGAACCGCACGCTGTTGCCTGCAGTTTGTTATTGGGTGTTCAACCACAGGTGAGGGCCGCTTGTGTGCTGCCTCACTTGTGGTTGCCACGGGCAACAAGTTATTTTGTATTGTCGCAGTAGAGCAGCCTGAGCTGGTGCTAGGCAGCTTGCGGCAATGTTCATGCGGTTGCACCTAGCAATCTCTCAGTTAGGTGTGTGTGTATGTTATGCACTTTGTATGTCTGGTGTGCACGAAGTTTATGTTTGGTGTGCACTGTGACTCTTCCCTTCACTGTGGCTGCCCATGGCAACGTTTGGTTTGGATGTGTACATGTGGTGGCAGTGTCTCGGCCTTCTGGCTGACTCCCAGGACATGGTTTCCACCCATGTCGTTGCCTGCGGTAACAGCTGCAGTGTGATCTTCTTTTGGACACTTTCCCTTTAAGTGGTTTCACTCCCTGGTTAGTGTTGGAAGGGTTAATTCCCTCTCCTGTGTGTGTCTGTGTGGGTGTGGCCACTTTGGGCTATAAAGCCTCTTTGGAGATCAGAAGCTGGGGGGTTCTTCAGCCATGCTTTGCTGGAGACACCCTCCTGGTAATTACATCTGCCAGTGGGGGCCACCCTTGTGGTCATAAACATATTGTTATGTATTGTTTATGCACAATATTATGAGGATGTGTTTGTGTGTCATGTCTACTCTTTGCAGCGTATAGTTTCCTGGTGTCCTGTGTGGTGTGTGTGCTCTATCGTTTGTGTTTGTGGACAGCAGCACTGATACTTGGGTCCCAGGCTCTGTGTCTGTGGCAGGTAAGTGTTAGTACTAGTTGCACTTACCTGCCATTGCCATATGACTGTTTCTGTTTCCCCTGTACTTATAGTTTGGCCATCATTAGACTCCTATTTCTCCATGTCCAGGAGGAACAGGTAGTCTACCCAGATCCTAGCTTAGGGACCTGCAGAGGGCTAGTAGGGACCCAAGGTTCCAGAGCATGAGCCCTCCTACCTTCAAGGTCGGCTCATGTCGCTAGGAGTTAGGGTCAGATTAGGGAAGCAATAGGAGATGACCTGCTCCCTAATTCTGTGGTTCTGGCCAAGTTGTGACTACCATCCTCTGTCATCGCACGGCTGAGGGTTTTCCCCATCCTCAGCCGTGACAGTATGACCACAAAGGCTTCTCACGTGGCCGTTCCCTCGAAAGAGTGTGAAGCATGCATCGCCATATACTGCCGGGGTGCATGCGCGTTCTCCAGAGGGAGAACGTTGTGGGGGTTTCGCTGCTAACGGCGCGGAGAGTGGCTTTTCCCTGCCATTCCTTCACGGTGTTCCGTTTTGGCGTCCCCTTATTTTTATATTGCACGTTTGTTTGTTTGGTGTGCAGTGCACGCCTTCGAAAGAGGGTGCAGCATGCAGCGCCTTCTGCTTTCGGCCTGTATGCGCGTTCTCCGGAGGGAGAGCGTTTTGGGGATCACCGTTAACGGCACGGTTGGTGGCTTATTCCCCGCCACCTTACCTTCCGTGTTGGTGATCCCTCATCCCTCTCTATGTTCCTATCTCTGGTCGTCTGCTGGCAGCATTCCGTTAGTGTTCCGGCTGTGTGCTGGCTAGGAGTGTCTGTTGGCAGCGAGTGGGGACGTTAATAGAGAGTGGACGCAGTGTCAGTGCGGTCTCCTCAAGCTGTTTTCTTGCTGGTCTCTGTTTCCAGAGGCTGGCAGTCGGATTCTGGTTCCTGTGTGTTGTTCCAGGGTCCGGCAGCAGTCCTGGGGAGACTCGCAGGTACTGACACTGATTCTCCTTCTCCTATCCCCTTGTTGGGTCCCGCACCAGTTTTATTTTTTTGGTGGGGGGCTTTGAGGGGTGGGAGTGTCACGGCCATGGTCATGGTCGTAACCCCTGAACCGCACGCTGTTGCCTGCAGTTTGTTATTGGGTGTTCAACCACAGGTGAGGGCCGCTTGTGTGCTGCCTCACTTGTGGTTGCCACGGGCAACAAGTTATTTTGTATTGTCGCAGTAGAGCAGCCTGAGCTGGTGCTAGGCAGCTTGCGGCAATGTTCATGCGGTTGCACCTAGCAATCTCTCAGTTAGGTGTGTGTGTATGTTATGCACTTTGTATGTCTGGTGTGCACGAAGTTTATGTTTGGTGTGCACTGTGACTCTTCCCTTCACTGTGGCTGCCCATGGCAACGTTTGGTTTGGATGTGTACATGTGGTGGCAGTGTCTCGGCCTTCTGGCTGACTCCCAGGACATGGTTTCCACCCATGTCGTTGCCTGCGGTAACAGCTGCAGTGTGATCTTCTTTTGGACACTTTCCCTTTAAGTGGTTTCACTCCCTGGTTAGTGTTGGAAGGGTTAATTCCCTCTCCTGTGTGTGTCTGTGTGGGTGTGGCCACTTTGGGCTATAAAGCCTCTTTGGAGATCAGAAGCTGGGGGGTTCTTCAGCCATGCTTTGCTGGAGACACCCTCCTGGTAATTACATCTGCCAGTGGGGGCCACCCTTGTGGTCATAAACATATTGTTATGTATTGTTTATGCACAATATTATGAGGATGTGTTTGTGTGTCATGTCTACTCTTTGCAGCGTATAGTTTCCTGGTGTCCTGTGTGGTGTGTGTGCTCTATCGTTTGTGTTTGTGGACAGCAGCACTGATACTTGGGTCCCAGGCTCTGTGTCTGTGGCAGGTAAGTGTTAGTACTAGTTGCACTTACCTGCCATTGCCATATGACTGTTTCTGTTTCCCCTGTACTTATAGTTTGGCCATCATTAGACTCCTATTTCTCCATGTCCAGGAGGAACAGGTAGTCTACCCAGATCCTAGCTTAGGGACCTGCAGAGGGCTAGTAGGGACCCAAGGTTCCAGAGCATGAGCCCTCCTACCTTCAAGGTCGGCTCATGTCGCTAGGAGTTAGGGTCAGATTAGGGAAGCAATAGGAGATGACCTGCTCCCTAATTCTGTGGTTCTGGCCAAGTTGTGACTACCATCCTCTGTCATCGCACGGCTGAGGGTTTTCCCCATCCTCAGCCGTGACAGTATGACCACAAAGGCTTCTCACGTGGCCGTTCCCTCGAAAGAGTGTGAAGCATGCATCGCCATATACTGCCGGGGTGCATGCGCGTTCTCCAGAGGGAGAACGTTGTGGGGGTTTCGCTGCTAACGGCGCGGAGAGTGGCTTTTCCCTGCCATTCCTTCACGGTGTTCCGTTTTGGCGTCCCCTTATTTTTATATTGCACGTTTGTTTGTTTGGTGTGCAGTGCACGCCTTCGAAAGAGGGTGCAGCATGCAGCGCCTTCTGCTTTCGGCCTGTATGCGCGTTCTCCGGAGGGAGAGCGTTTTGGGGATCACCGTTAACGGCACGGTTGGTGGCTTATTCCCCGCCACCTTACCTTCCGTGTTGGTGATCCCTCATCCCTCTCTATGTTCCTATCTCTGGTCGTCTGCTGGCAGCATTCCGTTAGTGTTCCGGCTGTGTGCTGGCTAGGAGTGTCTGTTGGCAGCGAGTGGGGACGTTAATAGAGAGTGGACGCAGTGTCAGTGCGGTCTCCTCAAGCTGTTTTCTTGCTGGTCTCTGTTTCCAGAGGCTGGCAGTCGGATTCTGGTTCCTGTGTGTTGTTCCAGGGTCCGGCAGAAGTCCTGGGGAGACTCGCAGGTACTGACACTGATTCTCCTTCTCCTATCCCCTTGTTGGGTCCCGCACCAGTTTTATTTTTTTGGTGGGGGGCTTTGAGGGGTGGGAGTGTCACGGCCATGGTCATGGTCGTAACCCCTGAACCGCACGCTGTTGCCTGCAGTTTGTTATTGGGTGTTCAACCACAGGTGAGGGCCGCTTGTGTGCTGCCTCACTTGTGGTTGCCACGGGCAACAAGTTATTTTGTATTGTCGCAGTAGAGCAGCCTGAGCTGGTGCTAGGCAGCTTGCGGCAATGTTCATGCGGTTGCACCTAGCAATCTCTCAGTTAGGTGTGTGTGTATGTTATGCACTTTGTATGTCTGGTGTGCACGAAGTTTATGTTTGGTGTGCACTGTGACTCTTCCCTTCACTGTGGCTGCCCATGGCAACGTTTGGTTTGGATGTGTACATGTGGTGGCAGTGTCTCGGCCTTCTGGCTGACTCCCAGGACATGGTTTCCACCCATGTCGTTGCCTGCGGTAACAGCTGCAGTGTGATCTTCTTTTGGACACTTTCCCTTTAAGTGGTTTCACTCCCTGGTTAGTGTTGGAAGGGTTAATTCCCTCTCCTGTGTGTGTCTGTGTGGGTGTGGCCACTTTGGGCTATAAAGCCTCTTTGGAGATCAGAAGCTGGGGGGTTCTTCAGCCATGCTTTGCTGGAGACACCCTCCTGGTAATTACATCTGCCAGTGGGGGCCACCCTTGTGGTCATAAACATATTGTTATGTATTGTTTATGCACAATATTATGAGGATGTGTTTGTGTGTCATGTCTACTCTTTGCAGCGTATAGTTTCCTGGTGTCCTGTGTGGTGTGTGTGCTCTATCGTTTGTGTTTGTGGACAGCAGCACTGATACTTGGGTCCCAGGCTCTGTGTCTGTGGCAGGTAAGTGTTAGTACTAGTTGCACTTACCTGCCATTGCCATATGACTGTTTCTGTTTCCCCTGTCTTTATAGTTTGGCCATCATTAGACTCCTATTTCTCCATGTCCAGGAGGAACAGGTAGTCTACCCAGCTCCTAGCTTAGGGACCTGCGGAGGGCTAGTAGGGACCCGAGGTTCCAGAGCATGAGCCCTCCTATCTTCAAGGTCGGCTCATGTCACTAGGAGTTAGGGTCAGATTAGGGAAGCAATAGAAGGTGACCTGCTCCCTAATTCTGTGGTTCTGGCCAAGTCGTGACTACCATCCTCTGTCATCGCACAGCTGAGGGTTTTCCCCATCCTCAGCCGTGACAATATGTTGATTCAAATTTTCACGGTGTCAACGAATCCCCAAAAAGTTGGGACAAGTAGCAATAAGAGGCTGGAAAAAGTAAATTTGAGCATAACGAAGAGCTGGAAGATCAATTAACACTAATTAGGCCAATTGGCAACATCATTGGGTATAAAAAGAGCTTCTCAGAGTGGCAGTGTCTCTCAGAAGCCAAGATGGGTAGAGGATCACCAATTCCCACAATGTTGCACAGAAAGATAGTGGAGCAATATCAGAAAGGTGTTACCCAGCAAAAAATTGCTAAGACTTTGCATCTATCATCATCAACTGTGCATAACATCATCCGAAGATTCGGAGAATCTGGAACAATCTCTGTGAGTAAGGGTCAAGGCCGTAAAACCATACTGGATGTCCGTGATCTCTGGGCCCTTAAACGACACTGCACCACAAACAGGAATGCTACTGTGAAGGAAATCACAGAATGGGCTCAGGAATACTTCCAGAAACCATTGTCAGTGAACACAATCCACCATGCCATCCGCCGTTGCCAGCTGAAACTCTACAGTGCAAAGAAGAAGCCATTTCTAAGCAAGAGCCACAAGCTCAGGTGTTTTCACTGGGCCAGGGATCATTTAAAATGGAGTGTGGCAAAATGGAAGACTGTTCTGTGGTCAGACGAGTCACGATTCGAAGTTCTTTTTGGAAATCTGGGACGCTATGTCATCCAGACCAAAGAGGACAACCCAAGTTGTTATCAACGCTCAGTTCATAAGCCTGCACACCCCTTTTAGATTGGACACGCCCATCTACCTGGGACTTCTGAGCAGAGTACTTTTGTAGCTGGTTCCTACACAGCCCTGAATATTGGAGACTTTAGTAAGTCCAAAGTGAGGCAGTATCTTTAGTGATAGGGACCCATCTGCGGAAGCCACCTTGACGCTTGGTAGGTGGGCCCGACACGTATGTGCGCTAAGAGCTTCCATTATTTATTTATAGTCGGTATTGTACCACTTTTAACTAGAATGACCCCCATTCCTTAGCTCTATTGTTTGCATATACAATGGTGTGCAGCCATTTTGTTTTTTTGTAAATGGCAGGAAACAATATGTAAAAGCTTGGACAAAATAGAACATGAAATAATTTCTAGAAAAACTACAAACCGGATTCCAAAAAAGTTGGGACACTATACAAATCGTGAATAAATGCTGAATGCAATGATGTGGAGGTTCCAACTTCTAATATTTTATTCAGAATATAACATAAATCACGGAACAAACGTTTAAACTGAGAAAATGTACCATTTTAAGGGAAAATATGTTGAATCAGAATTTCATGGTGTCAGTAAATCCCCCAAAAGTTGGGACAAGGCTATTTTTACCACTGTGTGGCATCTCCCCTTCTTCTTACAACACTCAACAGACATCTGGAGACCAAGGAGACCAGTTTCTCAAGTTTAGAAATAGGAATGCTCTCCCATTCTTGTCTAATACAGGCCTCTAACTGTTCAATCGTCTTGGGCCTTCTTTGTTGCACCTTCCTCTTTATGATGCGCCAAATGTTCTCTATAGGTGAAAGATCTGGACTGCAGACTGGCCATTTCAGTACTTGGATCCTTCTCCTACGCAGCCATGATGTTGTGATTGATGCAGAATGTGGTCTGGCATTATCTTGTTGAAAAATGTAGGGTCTTCCCTGAGAGAGATGACTTCTGGATGGGAGCATATGTTGTTCTAGAACCTGAATATATTTTTCTGCATTGATGGTGCCTTTCCAGAAATGCAAGCTGCCCATGCCACACACTCTCATGCAACCCCATACCATCAGAGATGCAGGCTTCTGAACTGAGCGTTGATAACAACTTGGGTTGTCCTGGTCCTCTTTGGTCCGGATGACGTGGCGTCCCAGATTTCCAAAAAGAACCTCCTGTGGTGCAGTGTCGTTTAAGGGCCCGGAGATCACGGGCATCCAGTATGGTTTTATGGCCTTGACCCTTACGAACAGAGATTGTTCAAGATTCTCTGAATCTTCGGATGATGTTATGCACAGTTGATGATGATAGATGCAAAGTCTTTGCAATTTTTCACTGTGTAACACCTTTCTGATATTGCTCCACTATCTTTCTGCGCGACATTTTGGGAATTGGTGATCCTCTACCCATCTTGGCTTCTGAGAGACACTGCCACTCTGAGAAGCTCTTTTTATACCCAATGATGTTGCCAATTGGCCTAATTAGTGTTAATTGGTCTTCCAGCTCTTCGTTATGCTCAAATTTACTTTTTCCAGCCTCTTATTGCTACTTGTCCCAACTTTTTGGGGATTTGTTGACACCGTGAAATTTTGAATCAACGTGTTTTTCCTTTAAAATGATACATTTACTCGAATTAAACGTTTGATCTGTCATCTACGTTCTATTACAAATAAAATATTGACATTTGCCATCTCCACATCATTGCATTCAGTTTTTATTCACGATTTGTATAGTGTCCCAACTTTTTTGGAATCCGGTTTGTAAGAAAATTAATCATGTTCTAAAATATAATCACAGTGAGGACATCCATAATATAATTTATCCCCGGATAGCAAAAGAGATAAGTTAAATAACTACTAATAGAAACACAAATGTAAATTATGAAACAATCCATGCATGAAGAAATCACTATACCCACGAACAATCGATAAGAAACACTGTCTGAACATAATTTTTTTGATTACACCCCACCTTACCACAGAACACGGCACGATCAAATCAAAACCTACACCAATACGACAAATACCGACACCAACTCAACACGTATCACCTATAAACAATCACACTTACAATTTGAGACAACGTCACCACAACACGGATCCCTATTACACCACAGAACACCAACGAGAAATGAGGAACATGAAAGAACAAACGACACATCACCAAACACCAAGTTGGAATTATATGTCTCAGTAATACAGAGAAAGAAAAAATTACGGAGGGGAAAACGGCAGAAATGATCGAGACAATTATCCTGTAATGACCGGCGTCACACACAGGGAGGAAAACAGGGAAAGCCCTGCCCAAGGGAGAGGGAAAGGTGGTGACCCCTAACTCACCTTGCGGCTGGCACCTGACTGCCCTGACGTCCCTAGACGGGTTCCTCACCCGTGCGGCGATCACGTGCCTAAACCCTGGCTTTCCCTGAAATGAGCCCTAGATAGTGAACGGGCCGGTGGGATCGCTAGTCCGCACCACTGCACTAAGAGGGAAACACCAGGGAGAGGACAGACAAATACAAACAAACACAAACACCCAGGTGGGCGACCACAGCAGTCCACAAAGGTCCAACAGGGATCCGGAGGGTAGCGTTCTGAAACAACCATCCGAGAACGCAGCAACACAGCTCCAGTGGGTCAGAATAGATGTCCAGGCAGGAAGCTCTATCTCTGGCAACCAGAGAAGTGTGAGAGAGGAATATAAGGAGGTTTGGGAGTGCTGGACAAGGAACAGCTGAGGAGAAGGAGCTACGGATCCCTGAGTGAGCCAAAAGGGTTTGCAAAGCAAACCCAGAAAGCTACCAAGGAAAACAGCCCTATCTTAAATAGAGCGTGCAGCCAACCGCTGCGACTTCCTGACCCCGGGTATAACGGAGTCAGGCGTGGTTCTCGATACCCTCGTGACAGTACCCCCCTCTCTACGAGGGGCCTCGGGACACTCAGGACCAGGTCTCTCAGGATGAGAGGCATGAAAAACCCGAACTAACCTGTCGGCGTTTACCTCAGACGCAGGAACCCACATTCTTTCCTCGGGACCGTAACCTCTCCAATGCACCAGATATTGAAGAGAGCGGCGGACCCGACGAGAATGAACAATTTTGGATATCTGAAATTCTAGATTACCATCCACGACAACAGGAGGGGGTGGCAGCGGTGATGGTTCTAGAGGTGGAACATATTTTTTGAGTAACGACTTATGAAAAACATTATGAATTTTAAAAGTCTGAGGTAACTCCAGGCGAAAAGCCACGGGGTTGATGATGGCTACAATTTTGTAAGGGCCAATAAACCTAGGACCCAGTTTCCAAGAGGGAACCTTCAACTTAATATTCCTAGTAGACAACCACACATAGTCATTCACTCCTAGGTCCGGACCTGGCGACCGTCTCTTATCAGCCATGCATTTGTATTTACCTCCCATATTTTTCAGGTTAGCTTGCACCTTCTGCCATACCGATGAAAGAGATGACGAAAAACGTTCCTCTTCGGGAACCCCAGAAGACCCCCCCTCTTTGAAAGTACAGAATTGGGGATGAAAACCATATGCACCAAGAAATGGTGACTTGCCAGTGGATTCCTGACGACGATTATTTATGGCAAACTCAGCTAACGGTAAATATGATGACCACAACTCTTGGTTTTCAGACACAAAACATCTTAGATATGTCTCAAGGTTTTGGTTGGTACGCTCAGTCTGTCCATTCGACTGAGGATGGAAAGCTGAGGAAAAGGACAAGTGTACCCCCAATCGGGAACAAAAAGCTTTCCAAAATTTAGAAATAAACTGGGTACCCCGATCCGAAACAACATCGGAGGGGACCCCGTGAAACTTCACGATTTCACTGACGAATACCTGAGCAAGAGTCTTAGCATTAGGTAGCGCGGGTAACGCAATGAAGTGTACCATTTTGCTAAACCTGTCCACTACTACCAAAATAACTGTTTTACCCGCAGACAAAGGTAAGTCAGTGATAAAATCCATTGACAGATGTGTCCACGGTCTATTGGGAATGACGAGTGGTAATAGAGACCCTGCAGGACGTGTATGTGAAACTTTTGCGCGCGCACAGGTAGAACAAGAAGACACAAAATCTAATACACCCTGACGCAACCTTGGCCACCAAAAACGACGAGACAATAGCTCCAAGGTTGCTTTACTACCCGGGTGCCCAGCAAGTGCCGAATTATGATGTTCCTTTAATAATTCGAAACGTAGGTTCAACGGTACAAACAATTTCTCTGAGGGGCAAGAGACCGGGGCGTCCCCCTGGGCCTCTAGCACCTTCCCCTCCAAAACAGAGTGTACCGCAGAGACAACCACTCCTCTTTGTAGAATGGGCACCGGATCACTCACAGTACCCCCTCCAGGGAAACAACGAGATAGTGCATCAGCCTTGGTGTTCTTTGCCCCAGGACGATAGGTAATCACAAAGTTAAACCTGGTAAAAAATAGCGACCACCTAGCCTGTCTAGGGGTGAGACGCTTAGCTGATTCGAGGTACAGGAGATTTTTGTGGTCCGTAATCACAGTGACGGGGTGGACTGCCCCCTCTAAGAAGTGACGCCACTCCTCAAACGCAAGTTTAATAGCTAATAGTTCCCTATTGCCAATATCGTAGTTCTTTTCTGCTGCAGATAGTTTTTTAGAAAAGAAAGCACAAGGACGCCATTTGCCAGGAGACGGACCCTGAGACAGCACAGCCCCCACTCCCACCTCTGACGCATCGACTTCAACAATAAAAGGCTGAGAGACATCAGGTTGGACTAGTACAGGTGCTGAGGTAAACCTCTCTTTTAGAGAGGAAAAAGCAACTTTAGCGGCGTCAGACCATTTAGAAAAATCAGTCCCCTTCCTAGTCATGTCAGTAAGCGGTTTTACAATAAGTGAATAATCTTTAATGAATTTCCTATAGAAATTCGCGAAGCCCAAGAACCGTTGTAGTGCTTTGAGGTTCTCAGGAAGATCCCAATCTAAAATTGCCTGGACCTTCCTAGGATCCATACGGAAACCTGACGCAGATAAAAAATAACCCAGGAATTGTATCTCCTGAACGGCGAAGACACATTTTTCAATCTTAGCATATAATTCATTCATCCGTAGGACCTGCAGTACTTGTCTGACATGCACCTCATGTGTTTTCAGATCAGACGAATAAATTAAAATATCATCTAGGTATATTACCACAAACCTGCCGATTAGATGACTAAAAATGTCATTAACGAAATGTTGAAAGACGGCAGGAGCATTGGTCAGACCGAAAGGCATAACTAGATTTTCATAATGCCCCTCAGGGGTGTTAAACGCTGTCTTCCACTCATCCCCCTCCTTAATACGAATCAGATTGTAGGCCCCCCTAAGATCAAGTTTGGAGAACCACCTAGCACCCGCAATCTGATTAAACAAGTCAGGGATGAGAGGAAGAGGGTATGGGTCTTGGATGGTTATCTGATTTAATTCGCGAAAATCTAAGCAAGGACGCAGGCCCCCATCTTTCTTTTTAACGAAGAAAAACCCTGCAGCCACGGGTGAAGAAGAGGGTCTGATGTGTCCCTTAGCCAAGCTCTCGGAGATATAATCTTTCATGGCTTGTCTCTCTGGACCCGAAAGATTATATAACCTGGTCTTGGGTAATTTTGCGCCGGGAATAAGGTTAACCGGGCAATCATAAGGACGATGAGGTGGTAACTTCTGACAACCTTTTTCAGAAAAAACATCCTCAAAATCCGAAATAAATGTAGGTAGGGTAGTTATGGAGGCGACTAAGCAATTGCTATTTAAGCAATTTTCTCTGCACTGCTCACTCCACTCCAATATCCCCCTGGCCTGCCAATCCACCACTGGATTGTGCGCTACCAACCAGGGAAGGCCCAGCACCACCGGAGTGGGAAGCCCCTCCAGAACATAACCTGAAAGCATCTCGTTATGGTGGTCCCCTACCCGAAGGTGTAAATTATGAACAATGTGGGTGAGGTTTCTCTGAGACAGGGGAGCAGAATCAATAGCGAATATGGGAATGGGTCTCTGTAACGTACAGAGAGACAAACCCAAAGAGCGGGCAAAATTGGCATCTATCAAATTTACCCCTGCTCCACTGTCTAGAAAGAAAGAAATAGTCTCCGTCTTATCACCAAAAATAATAACCGCTGGCAACACAAATTGCGATGTACGTATGGAGGAGACGTATACCCCCCGGCTGACATCCTCCACACAGCCTGGGGTTAGTAGTTTTTCCGACGGTCTTTTGTTTCTGAGGAAAGAAGGACAGACATTAATGAAATGACCCCTCTCCCCACAGAAAAAACAAACCCCACGCCTACGGCGAGCCTCAGGAGGACGGACCTGACGAGTAGTTCCTCCTAGCTGCATAGGCTCGTCTAAGTCCGTACAGACTAACTGCTGCTTGGGAGGGGTTACCAATTTCTCCGGTTCTTTCAACCTGTCCCTAAGGCGTCTCTCTATACGGATAGAAAGGGACATAACCGCATCAAGGGAAACGGGGGTCTCATATAATGCAAGCGCATCCTTAACCCTTTCGGATAACCCAGAGCAGAACTGACTCCTGAGAGCCGGGTCGTTCCACTGGGTATCCGTAGCCCACCTACGGAATTCAGAGCAATAATCCTCTACCGGCCGCTCTCCTTGTAAGAGTCTCCGTAATCTTGATTCAGCCAGTGCTACTCGGTCAGGGTCGTCATATATGAGACCCAAGGCCCCGAAAAACTCATCCACTGACCGAAGAGCCTGGGAATCAGTAGGTAAAGAGAACGCCCAGGACTGCGGGTCCCCCTGCAGCAGGGAAATAACAACCCCCACCCGCTGATCTTCATTACCAGAGGAGTGAGGGCGCAGTTTAAAGTATAACTTACAGGCCTCACGGAACGTCAAAAACTTGTCCCTTCCCCCAGAAAATCTGTCAGGGAGAGGGACCTTGGGTTCCGCAACAACCTGGTTACCAGTAGCAACCGCTGGGCTTGCGGTCAGTTGTAATTGCTGCTGTTGCTGGAGGACCGACGCCTTCAATCCTACCACCTCCAAAGACAGGCCAAGAAATTGTTTGGACAGAGCAGCAATTTGATCCATACTGGATTCTAAGTAGGTAAAAAAAATATATATATTTTTTTTTTAACCTACACAAAATAAGGGCCAGAGATAATGTAATGGCCAGCGTCACACACAGGGAGGAAAACAGGGAAAGCCCTGCCCAAGGGAGAGGGAAAGGTGGTGACCCCTAACTCACCTTGCGGCTGGCACCTGACTGCCCTGACGTCCCTAGACGGGTTCCTCACCCGTGCGGCGATCACGTGCCTAAACCCTGGCTTTCCCTGAAATGAGCCCTAGATAGTGAACGGGCCGGTGGGATCGCTAGTCCGCACCACTGCACTAAGAGGGAAACACCAGGGAGAGGACAGACAAATACAAACAAACACAAACACCCAGGTGGGCGACCACAGCAGTCCACAAAGGTCCAACAGGGATCCGGAGGGTAGCGTTCTGAAACAACCATCCGAGAACGCAGCAACACAGCTCCAGTGGGTCAGAATAGATGTCCAGGCAGGAAGCTCTATCTCTGGCAACCAGAGAAGTGTGAGAGAGGAATATAGGGAGGTTTGGGAGTGCTGGACAAGGAACAGCTGAGGAGAAGGAGCTACGGATCCCTGAGTGAGCCAAAAGGGTTTGCAAAGCAAACCCAGAAAGCTACCAAGGAAAACAGCCCTATCTTAAATAGAGCGTGCAGCCAACCGCTGCGACTTCCTGACCCCGGGTATAACGGAGTCAGGCGTGGTTCTCGATACCCTCGTGACATATCCACAACGATAGAATCATCAAATTTTATTGTAAACTTGAGCACAAAAATTCTGACTAAATCACAAATAGACTTATTAAATAAAGGTCTGAAATTTGCACCAACCAATAAATTAGATACATTTTATATATATATCGGAGTGGAAAAATGTATGAGAAAATTATGCCTCAAAAAATATTATATGAAGAATCCAAATACAATTACTCTGCAGGAATCTGTAGCCAAAAATGATAAATTTAGACGCACAGAACTTAAAATGAAATCTAGAAAATATCATAGACAGGAAATTAGTGTAGAGATGTCGACCTTCCGCCAATCAGTAGAAAATGATATAAAAAAGATGAAAGACAAACAACACTATAATAATTTATCTAAACATAAGATCAATGCTATTAAAGAGTTACAACGTGACAATAATATAGTGATAAGACCAGCAGATAAGAGAGGGGCTATAGTTATAATGGAACTTGAAAAATACAATGAGAAATGTCTGAAACAATTATCAGATAGAAACACCTATAACAAGTTATCAGCTGACCCTACTCAAGAATATTACAATTTTTTTTATTATTGTGCGAAAAAGGCATACAACATAACACAATATCATAGCAAGAACATAATTACAATAAAAATACACAACAACATTTACCAGTGTTTTATTGACTGCCGAAACTGCATAAAAATGCTAAATGCTCGCCGGGACGTCCAATTATATCTGGAATAGGATCTATGACAGCTAACCTATCAGAATATATAGATAGGATTGTACAACCAACGGTTAAAAAGATTTCATCGTATATCAGAGATACCACCAAAGTAATACAAATAATAGAAAATATTCATTATAATTCGGATTGGTTCATTGGAACATTGGATGTACAGTCATTGTATACTGTAATAGATCACCAACTTGGAATTCAATCTAGGAGTAGACAACTACAAAAAGAAGGTAACCTACCAATGGAACAGATAGAATACATAATCGATTGCATATCGTTCATACTAAATCATAATTATTTTTATCATGAATCTGAGTTTTATCTGCAGACACGCAGGACCGCCATGTGCACCAGGTTCGCCCTCAGCTATGCTAACCTATTCATGGCACAGTGGGAGGATAAGGTTATTGTGCCAAGGCTGGGGACGGACCTGGTGCTCTGGCGTAGATATATCGACGATATTGTCTTTATTTGAAAGAACAACGCAGAGACATTGAATACCTTTTTGAAAGAGATAGATAACAACCAATATAACCTACGTTTCTCAGCTATTACTAGTCAGACATCGGTGGTATTTTTAGATTTGGAGATTCTGGTGGGCGAGAACGGCTTGTCGTGTAAAATACATCAAAAAGAGGTATCCAAAAATAGTCACATCCTCTTTGATAGCTGTCATTTACCTCAGTGGCTTTTGAATATCCCGCAAGGCCAATTTAGGCGAATTAGAAGAAATTGCACAGACATTGAAACTTTTGAGATACAAGCGTTAAAAATTAAAAATCAATTTTCAGGAGAAAAAATACCCACCATTACTGTTGGAGAAATCAATGGAGACAGTCCACCAACTTGATCGTAAGTCTTTATTTGAGAATAAAAATAGAAAAGAGTTACTGAGAGAGACTGATGATAACAATAACCATTTAATCCCCAACATAAAATAATTAAGTCTATCATCCTAAAACACTGGCAGTATATCCAGAACGATAAAACGTTAGGACATTTAATACCAAATGTACCCAATATCATATTTACAAATGCCCCCAATTTGGGTCTAATAATAGCTCCTACAGTTAGACAGAACAAGAATCCAACAAAGAAAGGGATTTCAACTTTGGATGGATGGATGGGCCTGTCCGGTTTTCGACGCTGCGGTAGATGTGTGGGCTGTAAATTATTAACGTAAAACAACTCATTTGATCTCATCTACAACCAATGGTCATGTTTATAAAATAAAAGATTTCTTGACATGTGATACCAATAGTGTCATATACTTGTTTCAATGCCCTTGCAAGAGACAATATGTAGGGAGAACCAAAAGGCCACTCAAAAAATGCATAACAGAACACATCAATAACATGAGAACCATTCCCTATCAAAACATCTCCTACAATAATATTTATACATAGGAATATTTACTCCGGACCAGATTTTCTGGATGATTAGGAAGGAGGATCCAAGATAACTACAGGGAGGGCCATTTATATGGATACACCTTAATAAAATGGGAATGGTTGGTGATATTAACTTCCTGTTTGTGGCACACCTTTCAAGATGGGTGGTGACCATGGTGGCCATTTTGAGGTTGGCCATTTTAATCCAACTTTAGTCTTTTCAATAGGAAGAGGGTCATGTGACACATCAAACTTATTGGGAATTTCACAAGAAAAACAATGGTATGCTTGGTTTTAACGTAACTTTATTCTTTCATGAGTTATTTACAAGTTTCTGACCACTTATAAAATGTGTTCAATGTGCTGCCCATTGTGTTGGATTGTCAATGCAACCCTATTCTCCCACTCTTGACACACTGATAGCAACACCGCAGGAGAAATGCTAGCACAGGCTTCCAGTATCCGTAGTTTCAGGTGCTGCACATCTCGTATCTTCACAGCATAGACAATTGCCTTCAGATGACCCCAAAGATAAAAGTCTAAAGGGGTCAGATCGAGAGACCTTCTCCTGCAGAGTTGCTAACACTGTGTGAAGAGTGGGAGAAGAGGGTTGCATTGACAATCCAACACAATGGGCAGCACATTGAACACATTTTATAAGTGGTCAGAAACTTGCAAATAACTCATGAAAGAATAAAGTTACCAAGCACACCATTGTTTTTCTTATGAAATTCCCAATAAGTTTGATGTGTCACATGATCCTCTTCCTATTGAAAAAACAAAAGTTAAATTCAAAATGGCCAACTTTAAAATGGCCGCCATGGTCACCACCCATCTTGAAAAGTTTTCACCCTCACATATACTAATGTGCCACAAACAGGAAGTTAATATCACCAACCATTCCCATTTTATTAAGGTGTATCCGTATAAATGGCCCACCCTGTATAAAAGGCAGCATATATGTGGGGGTCTCTCTACCACTGAGGAAGGAGACAGGAGTCTCCGAAACGCGTCTGGTATAATAGGACCCCCTAACAGATAACATGAATACAAAGCTTTGATCCGGAGGAAATCTACGATTATTTTATCTCCTTTATCCGAAACTCCTGTTTACGGTTATTAGAACTCCTCGTGTTCATTATCAAACAAGTCGACATCAGGACACTAACCACGCTATATCAGGAACAGGAGCGAGACGAGAAAGAGCAGGAGCCTACACGTGGGACGCCACGATCATAAACTCTGCCATTTGCTACACTCAGCGCACATCCGCAATACAAAGATAGAGAGATAAGGAAGCATTGCTTGTGATCATACTCACATTTATGGATCGCTACTCTCACTACCTATAAAGAGATGACCTAACCGTGATCAATACGATTATTGATGCAAAAAATTTGGATCAAAGTACCACTGTCCCTATCAGGTGGATATCACTGTAATTCTGAGAATGTTCTAAAAGACAATAACAGAACTGGTATAATAGACTAACCACAGAAATACAGTCTCAAAGGACATAACATTACGACTGTGCTAAATTGCTACTTATAAAGTGTGGAGGGGAACATTGTAGCTTTACACAGTTCATTACATTGATGATAACCGCTATTTGAATAGAGACAAGAACGGACTTTCTTATTCACACATATATCAACAAAATATAATCTGCATACATCGATACAGTCTATCCATTGTGGACTGCATAATACGTTGGTGTGAGAGGAATATGAGCAATTGATCTGCCATACAAGAGAATATACCACTCGCTAATTCCTAATATACCAATATATACCGTACGGGTTCAATATACATGTCCATACAGACATATGGTATCGTTTATTGAAAGATATATATATTTTTATTTACTTTTCATTTTTTTATCTTCTATTTAACTTCTGATATTGCGCGCATATATGTGTATAAGTTTTATGTTATAATTTTATATGTACAATATTGCTGTAATAAAATTGATAATTTTAACTTTAAAAAAATTGATAAAGACATAGATTTATCCAAGTAAGGTGTGCCCAACCTACCAATATACTATACATTGTTAAAGTTTAAGCATTGAATGAAAGGAGGTGGCGCGCATCAATTAACCGCCTCCAGACCGCCTAACGCAGATCTGCGGTCCGGAGGTGGCAGCGCTCCGCAGACTGACGCATATACGCGTCATCTCGCGAGACGCGAGATGACGCGCTTAGCCGGCCCGCGCATGCGCAATGCCAGATAACAGATCATATTAGTAAATATGATCTGTTATATGGCTGCCCTGCTCCTCTGCTGGTCCTTTTGGTCGGTTGGATCCAGCAGAGGAGCAGGCTTCACAGTGAGTAGCACCAACACCACGCTTTAGCCCCAGATCACCCCCTGCACCCCAATTAACCCTTTGATCACCCCTTTGATCGCCCCTGTCAATCACTAGTGAAAGGAAAAAAGTGATCAGTGTAAACTGTCACTTTTTTTTTCCACTGGTATTGACTGTTAGGTTTTAGGGATAGTTTAGGCCCCTTGGTTAGGTAGTTTAGGGATCGGTTAGCGCCCAGCCCACCGCACCGCAGTCACTGATTCGCTGATTAGCGTATCGCTAATCAGCATTTGTACTTTTATAGTATCTGGAAGTGATCAAAACTGATCACGGTCAGATCTATAATTGTATTAGTGTCACTTTAGTTCGCCCTCCACCCAAAACGCAGTGTTTGCCCGATCAGGCCTGATCGGTCGCCCACACGTGCGTTCGCCCACACCCGCCCCACCGCAGTGACAAAAAATATAATTTTTTTTGATCACTGCACATTCACTTTACACGCGCTGTGGCGATAAAAAAATCAGTTTTGATATTTTTTATCAACCGCAGCGGCCTCCGGTACTTCGCTAGCCTCCCATTTGTAAGACAGGCTTGCTTTTTTTTCTTGGGTAGTCTCAGGGAATACCCCTAAATTTAGTTGCCCAAATGTCAAACAGGGGGTATTCTTCTGAAGAGGCCTACAGGCTTCTGACCCAGTCGGATGAGGAATGGGAACCCTCATCTGACGAATCTAGCGGGTCAGAATATGAACCTGTAGAAAGCAGTGGCTCTCTGACCCAAAGTTCGGACGAGGAGGCTGAGGTCCCTGATAGCACCAGGAGTACCCGGCCCCGTGTCGCTAGACCACAGGTTGCGCAGGATCCGCTTCAAGGGCAGCAGAGTGGGGCTGGCACTGTCGGATTACGTGGTGAGGCATACACCAGCAGCGCAGCCCTCCCTGGACCTAGTACCAGCACTGCCGTACAACCTGGTGAAGTGGCGAGCACCAGAAGGGCAGTTGAAGCTGGTACGGTGGCACAAGCAGTAGTTACCCCGTCGCAGCCACCGCAAAGACGGGCCCGTAGACCCCCTAGAATCCCTGAGGTGCTGGTGTATTGGAAAGAAGACACCCCAAGGTATTCCGTGAGGGGCATGGCGAGTTCCTAGAATTTTTTATTTTTTGTCGCAAGTTAGTGGAATATGAGACTTTGTAAGGAAAAAAAAACCAAAAAAAACAAAAATCATCATTTTCCGCTAACTTGTGACAAAAAATAAAAAATTTGAGGAACTCGCCATGCCCCTAACGGAATACCTTGGGGTGTCTTCTTTCCAAAATGGGGTCACTTGTGGCGTAGTTATACTGCCCTGGCAATTTAGGGGCCCAAATGTGTGAGAAGTACTTTGCAATCAAAATGTGTAAAAAATTGCCTACCAAAACCGAAAGGTGCACTTTGGAATATGTGCCCCTTTGCCTACCTTGGCTGCAAAAAAGTGTCACACATGTGGTATCGCCGTACTAAGGAGAAGTTGGGGAATGTGTTTTGGGGTGTTATTTTACATATACCCATGCTGGGTAAGATAAATATCTTGGTCGAATGCCAAATTTGTATAAAAAAATGGGAAAAGTTGTCTTTTGCCAAGATATTTCTCTCACCCAGCATGGGTATATGTAAAATGACACCCCAAAACACATTCCCCAACTTCTCCTGAGTACGGCGATACCAGATGTGTGACACTTTTTTGCAGCCTAGGTGGGCGAAGGGACCCACATTCCAAAGTGCACCTTTCGGATTTCACCGGTCATTTTTTACAGATTGTGATTGCAAACTACTTCTCACACATAAGGGCCCCTAAATTGCCAGGGCAGTATAACTACGCCACAAGTGACCCCATTTTGGAAAGAAGACACCCCAAGGTATTTTGTGATGGGCATAGTGAGTTCATGGAAGTTTTTATTTTTTGTCACAAGTTAGTGGAATATGAGACTTTGTAAGAAAAAAAAAAAAATTATCATTTTCCGCTAACTTGTGACAAAAAATAAAAAGTTCTATGAACTCACTATGCCCATCAGCGAATACCTTAGGGTGTCTACTTTCCGAAATGGGGTCATTTGTGGGGGTTTTCTACTGTCTGGGCATTGTAGAACCTCAGGAAACATGACAGGTGCTCAGAAAGTCAGAGCTGCTTCAAAAAGCGGAAATTCAAATTTTTGTACCATAGTTTGTAAATGCTATAACTTTTACCCAAACCATATTTTTTTGCCCAAACATTTTTTTTTTAATCAAAGACATGTAGAACAATAAATTTACCGAAAAATTTATATATGGATGTGGTTTTTTTTGCAAAATTTTACAGCTGAAAGTGAAAAATGTTATTTTTTTGCAAAAAAAATCGTTAAATTTCGATTAATAACAAAAAAAGTTAAAATGTCAGCAGCAATGAAATACCACCAAATGAAAGCTCTATTAGTGAGAAGAAAAGGAGGTAAAATTCATTTGGGTGGTAAGTTGCATGACCAAGCAATAAACGGTGAAAGTAGTGTAGTGCAGAAGTGTAAAAAGTGGCCTGGTCATTAAGGGGGTTTCAGCTAGCGGGGTTGAAGTGGTTAAAGAAGAATTTCTGAAATTGTATTCCCTGTCACCTATGCAGAGCGCAGGGGTTTATTCACGTCCAAAATTGTAAAATGTCAACCCAAGAATGTAACAGAAAAATTACTTAAATTTATTAACCTGTCTTCTTGGTAGAGCAGAGGTCTATGACAGAAATAAATTGTTTATTTTCACCTGAAAATGTAAAAGAAAAATTATTGAAATTTATTAAGCAGTCAACTAGGTAGAGGAGGGGTATATCACACCCAAAAATTTGTGAATTTCACCCGAAAATGTAACTGACAATTAATTTATTCTTCTACCGGCCTACTAGGTATAGCAGTGGTACATCACACCCAAAAATTTGTGAATTTCACCAGAAAATTTAACTGACAAAGTAGTGAAATGCCATAAAATAAAATACGTACAAATAAAAAAAATATATAGATTTATGAGGTGAAGTTCCATATGGAGTAGGAGTTTGAGGAGGTGGTGGACGTAGCGGTGTAGGTGGAAGCGGCGGTGGAGGGGGATGAGGTAGCCAACACTGGTTTTGATTTTAATTTTAATTTTTTTTAAATTAAGGTACACTACAAAAGAGTGTGAAATAGCCAAAATACAAGAATGAGCAATTGCGCTGCAGTATAACAATGGCTGGTTAAGGCAGGTATACATGTCTATTCTGCACAAGTCCTGTGGGATCCATGCCTGGTTCATTTTAATGAACGTGAGTTGTCCACATTGGCTGTGGACAGGCGGCTGCGCTTGTCTGTGATAACGCCCCCTGCCGTGCTATACACACGTTCAGATAATACACTGGCTGCAGGGCAGGCCAGCACCACCAAGGCGTAAAGGGCAAGCTCAGGCCATGTGCCTAATTTGGAGACCCAGAAGTTCAAGGGGGCAGACCCATCATTTAGTATGTGTAGGCGTGTGCACACATACTGCTCCACCATGTTGGTGAAATGCTGCCTCCTGCTAAGACGTTCCATATCAGCTGGTGGTGCTGGTTGTTGCGGCGTGCTGACAAAGCTTTTCCATATTTCGGCCATGCCAACCCTGCCTTCTGAGGTGCTGGTGGTGCCCCAGCTGCGTTGGCGACCTCTTCCTCTGCCTTCGCCTTGTGCTTCCACTGTGCCTCCGCTGTCAGGTAGGAATGCCACCAGCAGCGCGTCTACCAGCGTGCGCTTGTACACGCGCATCTTACGATCACGCTCCAGTGACAGAATTAAGGATAGTATGTTGTCCTTGTAACGGGGATCTAGCAGCGTGGTCACCCAGTAATCAGCACAAGTTAGAATGTAGGCAACTCGGCGGTCGTTGCGGAGACACTGCAGCATGTAATCGCTCATGTGTGCCAGGCTACCCAGAGGCAACGAAAAGCTGTCCTCTGTGGGAGGTGTATCGTCTGTGTCCTCTGTATCCCCCCAGCCACGCACCAGTGATGGCCATGAGCTGGTCTGGGTGCCACCCTGCTGTGAACATGATTTCTCCTCCTCCATCTCCTCCTCCTCATCCTCTACCTCCTCATCCTCCAGAACTGTGCCCTGGCTGGACAATTGTTTACCTGCCGTTTGTGGGTGCAGGAACCCACCCTTGGAGCCACTTGTGAATGACTGGCTGGAAACCCTATGAAATGATCCCTTTTCCTCCTCCTCCTTCTGTGCCACATCCTCTTCCATCATCGCCAGCAGCGTTTTTTCAAGGAGGAATAGAAGTGGGATAGTAACGCTGAGAATGGCGTTATCGGCACTGGCCATGTTGGTAGAGTACTCGAAACAGCGCAACAAGGAACACAGGTCTCGCATGGAGGCCCAGTCATTGGTAGTGAATAGAGATGTCGCGAACATAAAATTTTCCGTTCGCGGACGGCGAACGCGAATTTCTGCAAATGTTTGCGAACCGGGCAAACCGCCATTGACTTCAATAGGGACTCTTTCTAGCCACAGTAGTGATGGAAAAGTTGTTTCAAGGGGACTAACACCTGGACTGTGGCATGCCGGAGGGGGATCCATGGGAAAACTCCCATGGAAAATTACATAGTTTTTTGAACAACGTGATTTAAAACATCCAGTGTGTGTATACGATCAGGTATGATGTTGTATCGATCAGGTAGTGTAAGGGTTACGCCTGCTTCACAGACATTGACAGACCAAACTCCCCTTTTAATGCACCGCAAACAACCGCAAACTTTCCATTTGCACAAGGTTGGATACCAAGCTAGCCATGTCCCGTTGATGTCATTGAAGGTTTCTTCCTCCACCCAGCCACGTACAACACCAAGGGTCCCCGAAAGGTGAATTGAATTGATTTTTCGAACGGGGAGATGGTTAAAAAAAGTGCAGCACTAGAGGCCAGAAAAATTAGGCATGTACACATGCCTGAAAAATTAGGTATTGTAGCAGCGGCCGGAAAAATTGATGTTTTCCAGGCAGAAAGGTGACTAAAACATTGCGGCTTAAACCCTAGTTGGTGGCGGAGAATTCACGAAAGTCATCCGGTATGCAGACATTAAATACAGCAGCGTGGGGACCATTTTGAGGCCAAGGCATGTCATCAGGCCTTTGTTAGTTAAACGTATCCCCCACTGTCAGTCCCTTCGGGATCCATGCCTCATTTATCTTAATAAAGGTGAGGTAATCAACACTTTTTTGACCGAGGCGACTTCTTTTGTCAGTGACAATGCCTCCTGCTGCACTGAAGGTCCTTTCTGACAGGACAATTGAAGCGGGGCAGGCCAGAAGTTCTATCGCAAACTGGGATAGTTCAGGCCACAGGTCAGGCCTGCACACCCAGTAGTCAAGGAGTTCATCGCTCCTCAGAGTGTCGATATCTGCAGTTAAGGCGAGGTAGTCTGCTACCTGTCGGTCGAGTCGTTCTCTAAGGCTGGATCCCGAAGGGCTGTGGCGATGTGTAGGACTGAAAAAGCTCTGCATGTCCTCAATCAACAACACATCTGTACAGCGTCCTGTCCTTGCCGCCGTGGTCGTGGTAGGAGGAGGATTACTTTCACCTCTTCCCCTGTTAGATTCCCGTTGTTCTGTGACATCCCCTTATAAGCTGTGTAAAGCATATTTTTTTGTTTGGTTTTGAACTGCTGCATACTTTCTGACTTCTGGTAATTTGGTAACATTTCCGCCACTTTCTGCTTATACCGGGGGTCTAGTAGCGTGGCCACCCAGTACAGGTCGTTCTCCTTCATCCTTTTTATACGAGGGTCCCTCAACAGACATGACAGCATGAAAGACCCCATTTGCACAAGGTTTTATGCCGAGCTACTCATTTCCCGTTCCTCGTCCTCACTGATGTCATTGGCGGTCTGTTCTTCCCCCCAGCCACGTACAAGACCACGGGTCCCAGATAGGTGACAACAACGAGCACCCTGGGATGCCTGCTGTGGTTGGTCTTCCTCCTCCTCAAAGCCACATTCCTCCTCTGACTCCTCTTCCTCATACTCCTCGTCCAGTGTTGCCGCAGGTCCGGCAAGCGATGATGACAAGTCTGTTTCTGGTGGTGATGGTGACCACAACTCTTCCTCTTCACGCTCATCTACAGCCTTGATCCAGCACTCTTCGCAGGGCACGCTCCAGGAAGAAAACAAATGGGATGAGGTCGCTGATGGTGCCTTCGGTGCGACTGACTAGGTTTGTCACCTCCTCAAAAGGACGCATGGGCCTACAGGCATTGCGCATGAGTGTCCAGTAACGTGGCAAAAAAAATTCCCAGCTCCGCAGAGGCTGTCCTAGCACCCCAGTCATACAAATACTTGACGGCTTTTTCTTGTTGGAGCAAGTGGTCGAACATTAGGAGTGTTGAATTCCAACGTGTCGGGCTGTCGCAAATCAAGAGCCTCACTGGCATGTTGTTTCGCCGCTGAATGTCTGAAAAGTGCGCCATGGCCGCGTAGGAATGCCTGACATGGCCACACACCTTCCTGGCCTGCTTGAGGACGTCCTGTAAGCCTGGGTACTTAGACACAAAGCGTTGTACGATGTGATTCAACACATGTGCCATGCACGGCACATGTGACAACTTGCCCAAATTCAATGCAGCCAACAAATTGCTTGCATTGTCACACACCACTTTGCCGATCTCCAGTTGGTGCGGGATCAGCCACTAATCCACCTGTGCATTCAGGACGGACAGGAGTGCTGGTCCGGTGTGGCTCTCTGCTTTCAGGCAAGTCAACCCCAAGACAGCGTGACACTGTTGTATCCGGGATGTGGAATAGCCCCTGGGGAGCTGGGGGGATTCAGTTGATGTGCAGCCAGACGCCGCAGCAGAAGAAGACTGAGCCGAGGAGGTTATGGAAGAGTATGGAGTAGAGGAGGTGGCAGTAGGCCTGCCTGTAAGTCGTGGCGGTGTCACCAACTCCGCTGCATAGCCATGCATTCCATGCTTGACAGCCGTCAGCAGGTTGACCCAATGCGCAGTGTAGGTGATATACCTGCCCTGATCGTGCTTTGCAGACCAGGTATCAGTGGTCAGATGGACCCTTGCCCCAACACTGTATGCCAGAGATGCCATGACATCCTTTTCAATCACTGAGTAGAGTTTTGGGATTGCCTTATTTGAAAAAAAAAATTGTCCGGGTACCTTCCACTGTGGTGTCCCACGACTCAGTTTCATTTGGCACAGGTTGCGAATGGCATCGCTGTTGTCAGAGGCAGACACACAAAAAAAATGCCACACTGCTGAGCTTTGCAATGACGGCATTCTGGTGGTGGCAACAGCATGCGTTGATTGGCGTGCTGTCTGGCTGACCCCGGGTGCCGATACATGCTATCTGACTGTGCCACTAGCTCCTTGCGACGACCTCCCCCTGCTTCCAACTCGTCTCCTCCTTCTCTCTGTCTCCCCTTCTGAACTTTCCCCCTCTTCTTATTCTCTTCGAGCAGGCACCCACGTGGCATCCACAGACATATCGTCATCATCAACCGCTTCACTTGTATCTGACACCTCAGCAAAGGAAGCAGCAGCGGGTGCAACATCATCATCATCATCATCATCACACTGTACGTCCATGTGTGTAATTCTGCCTGACTGAGACATATCCCTGTTATCTACATCCCCTGGCAATAATGGTTGCGCATCACTAATTTCATCCAACTGATGTGTAAATAACTCCTCTGAGGGATCAAGTGAAGCGGCTGTGGTGGATGTGGTGGTAGTGGTGGTGGTGGCGGGCGGGAGAGTGGTAACTTGAGAGCAGGTGACCAAAGCTGAGCTGGAGGAGGATGGTGTGTCAAGGTTCTTAGCGGAAGCTGTTGAAGATTGGGTGTCCTGTGTAAGCCAGTCAACTATTTTCTCCAAATTTTTGGGGTTCAGGGTACGTGGCCTCTGAACACTGGGCATTATTCCAGGGGCAGTGGAAATCACAGCACCACAACCACGATGGCCCCTGCGGGGTGGCCTGCCTCTGCCTGTCATTTTTTTTTTTATGTGAAGTGGTACTATGCGTGCAAGGTACTGTGCCAACCTATATAAGTGGTGGGCAGTGGGCACAGTACAATCTGTGTGGGCCTGAAACACACGGGCTTGCAAATGTGATTATATCACAGACAAATTTTAAATATAAGTTTTTTTATTTGCAAGGTATTTGAGTGAATGACACCTTGTAACGGTATGAGTGGAGGCCTAGCCAGTGGCCACAATACAGTCTGTGTGGGCCTGACACACATGGGCTTGCAAATATGATTATATCACAGAAAATTTTTAAATATAATTTTTTTTATCTGCAAGGTATTTGAGTGAATGACACCCTGTAACGGTATGAGTGGAGGCCTAGCCACTAGCCAATGGCCACAATACAGTCTGTGTGGGCCTGACACACACAGGCTTGCAAATGTGATTATATCACAGAAAAATGTTAAATAGATTTTTTTTTATCTGCAAAGTATTTGAGTGAATGACACCCTGTAACGGCATGAGTGGAGGCCTAGCCAGTGGCCACAATGCAGTCTGTGTTGGCCTGACACACACGGGCTTGCAAATGTGATTATGTCACAGAAAAATATTAAATAGATTTTTTTTTTATCTGCAAGGTATTTTCTGTCACACCCTGTATGAATGGTTTGCACGTGCTGTCTGTGACTGAGCCTGCAGCCTCTCACACGCGGGCAGCCAGGCAACTGCAATATATATATATATATATATATATATATATTAAAAAAGCACACTGATGTACCAGCCCTGAAAAGGGCTTTTTGGGGTGCTGCCAGGATGCTGTCCTTACAGCAGATGAGTCTGTGGACACAGAACAATGCCCTAGCTAACGCTTTCCCTATTGAAGCAGCAGCAGCACTGTTCCTCCTCTCACTGTGAATGCAGCTTCCGAATGAATCTAAAATGGATGCTGTCCAGGAGGTGGGAGGGTCTGGGAGGGAGGGTCTGCTGCTGATTGGCTGGAATGTGTCTGCTGACTGTGAGGTACAGGGTCAAAGTTTACTCAATGATGATGTATAGGGGGCGGACCGAACATCCCATATGTTCTCCCGCAGCGGTGAACGCGAACAAGCAATGTTCGCCGGGAACTATTCGCCGGTGAACTATTCGGGACATCACTAGTGGTGAAGTGGTGCTGTTCCACAGAGCGACTCAACCGTGCGTGCTGCAGCTGAAACTCCACTATCGCCTGCTGCTGCTCGCACAGTCTGGCCAGCATGTGCAAGGTGGAGTTCCACCTTGTGGGCATGTCGCATATGAGACTGTGAGTGGGAAGGCCGAAGTTACGCTGCAGCTGTGTCAAACCGGCTAGTCCTAGAGCTGCTATGAAATTTTGCCAATTATCGCACACCATCAGGCCGGGCTTGAGGCTCACTGGCACAAACCACTCATTGGTCTGTTGTTCAAGGCCCGTCCACAGCTCCTGCGTGGTGTGGGGTTTGTCCCCCAAACAGATAAGTTTTAAAACTGCCTGCTGTCGTTTACCCCGGCTGTGCTGAAGTTGGTGGTGAGGTATTACGCTGACTGGATGAGGATAAAGAAGCGGAGTAGGAGGAGGAAGCAACAGGAGGCAAACTGAAGTGCCCTGCAATCTTCGGTGGTGGAAGGACATGCGCCAAACTGCTATCTGCCTCAGGCCCAGCCGCCACTGCATTTACCCAGTGTGCTGTTATGGAGATATAACGTCCCTGACCGTGCTTACTTGTCCACGTATCCGTAGTGAGGTGCACCTTGCCACAGAGGGCATTGCGCAGTGCACACCTGATTTTGTCCCCTACTTGGTTGTGCAAGGAAGGGATGGCTCGCCTGGAAAAGTAGTGGCGGCTGGGCACAACGTACTGTGGGACAGCCACCACCATAAGGCTTTTAAAACTCTCAGTTTCCACCAGACGGAATGACAGCATTTCAAAGGCCAGCAATTTAGAAATGCTAGCATTCAGGGCTAGGGCTAGGGCTCGTGGGCGGGTGGGGGGGGGGGGGGGAATACTTCCTCTTCCTCTCCAGTGTTTGGGAGATGGAGAGCTGAATGCTTCCGTGGGACATTGTGGAGATGCTTGGTGAACCAGGTGGTGGTGTTGCTGGAAGATCCTCTGTTTGCAGGTTTGCAGGTGGCACTGTCACTCCAAGGGTGGATGAGGAGGCCGAGACTGCAGCAGAAGAGGAAGCAGGAGGAACCAGAGACCTTTTTTGGTTTTTGAGGTATCTACTCCACTGCAGCTCGTGCTTAGCACTTAAAATGCCTGGTCATGCAGGTTGTGCTCAGGTTGAGAACCTTTATGCCTCGCTTCAGGCTCTGATTGCACAGCGTGCAAACCACTCGTGTCTTGTCGTCAGCACATTGTCTGAAGAATTGCCACGCCAGGGAACTGGAGCTGGCTTTGGTGTGCTCGGTCCCTTGCTGCGGTGGGCAGAAGCAGGCATACTGTCTAGAGGACGGCCGCTCTGCTTTTGCACCCTGCTCCCTCTTCTGCTGTGCTGGTGGCTCTGTGCAACCACCGCCTCTTCCTCCGAACTACATAGGTCACTCGCATGACCTTGATTCCATGTGGGGTCGATGACCTCATTGTCCTCCACATCATCTTCCACCCAGTCTTCACCCCTGCCCTCTTTGTTGATCTGCACACTTTCAAAAGCCCCAGCAGTTGGCACCTGTGTTTCGTCATCATCCAAGACGTGCTGCGATGGTCCTCCCATGTACTCATCTTGAAAGATAAGTTGTTGGGCATTGGTGCACTAAATCTCTTCCAATTTTGGGGCAGGGATAGTTGGATGGCCCTTGGAAAACCTGCTAACAGAGTCATCAAAAAGCAGAAGAGACTGCTGCATGACTTGGGGCTCAGACTGCTTGGCTGATTTGCAAGGGGGTGAGGTGAAAGTCTGATGGACATGGGCTGCAGGTGCCAACTCTGACCTTTCAGCAGGAGACTGGGTGGGAGACAATGTGAAGGAACTGGAGGCACTGTCAGCAACCCAATCTACTATCGCCTGTACTTGTTCAGGCCTCACCATTCGTAGAGCCGCATTAGGCTCAACCAAATGCTGCTGCAGGTTCTGTCGCCTACTCGCACCTGAGGAAGGGGTTTCACTTGTGCGTGTAGCTGTCACTGATCGACCATGTCCTCTCCCTGCAACAGGAGCTCCACCAGCAGCACCACGACCTGGGCCACGTTCCTTATTTGACACTCTCCTCATATTTCTTGAATTTAGGATCTTGCCCTAAAAGGGTGTTTGTTTAATAGCAGAATAGAACAAGAGTATGTACAGGATGTATCTCACACGCCCTGACCCACACTAGGCCGCAATTAAAGATTTGTGCCCAAAATGGCTGTATTTCAAATAACTGAATATAACCCCTGTATATAAAGGGTGTATCTCACAGTGACATCTGCAGCAAAGGCTGCCAAATTACAATTTTTTTGCCCAAACGGGTGTTTGTTTAATAACTGAATATGACAGCAGTATATAACCCTGGAATTTCAAACGTCTTGATTCTGCAAGGGTGGAATAATTGTGTATTTTGCCCCAAAAAGGGTGTTTTATTAATAGAAGAATATAACCCCTGTATATAAAGGATGTATCTCACACGCCCTGACCCACACTAGGCCGCAATTAAAAAGATTTGTGCCCAAAATGGCTGCATTTCAAATAACTGAATATAACCCCTGTATATAAAGGGTGTATCTCAATATGACATCTGCAGCAAAGGCTGCCAAATAAACTTTTTTTTGCCCAAACGGGTGTTTGTTTAATAACAAAGGCTGTATTTCAAATAACTGAATATAACTCCTGTATATAAAGGGTGTATCTCACACGCCCTGACCCACACTAGGCCGCAATCAAAGATTTATGCCCAAAATGGCTGTATTTCAAATACCTGAATAGAACCACAGTATCTAAAGTGTGTATCTCACAATGACATATGCAGCAAAGGCTGAAAAATAACCTTTTTTTCCCAAAACGTGTGTTTGTTTAATAACTGAATATGACAGCAGTATATAACCCTTTAATTTTACACGTGCTGATGCTGCAAGGGCTGTAAAATTGTGTATTTTGGCAAAAAAGTGTGTTTTTAAAAACCCAGAAAAATTATGGCTGTATTTCTAGCTTAAATTGCACACTGACTAATCCAGATGTATATTGCCAAAAAAGTGTTTTTTTTTTTTACTAACGGAATATGAAAGCTGTATATATTAAACTTGAATTTCACACTTGCAGATCTGCAAAATAGTGGATTTTGGCAAAAAACAAGTGTGTCTTCAAAAACCCAGAAAATTATGGCTGTATTTCTAGCTTAAATTGCACACTGACTAATCCAGATGTTGTATATGTTTTTTTTTTTTTTTACTAACAGAATATAAAAGCTGTATATAACATTTGAATTTCACACGTCCAGATGCAGCTAGGGATGTAAAATTGTGTATTTTGCACAAAAAGTGTGCTTTAAAAACCCCAGAAAATTATGGCTGTATTTCTAGCTTAAATTGCACACTGACTAATCCTGCAAATGCACCAGATGATGTATATCGCCAAAAAAGGGTGATTTTTTTTTAGGACCAGATTATTAGTGCAGTTTTCCAAGATTGGATTTTAATGTCACAAAAGCTCAGATGCAGTGCTGGTGCACTGAGTATGCATAAAATGGCCGCTGCCGCCCACCTAACTAACAGACTGATAAAAAAAAGAATTCGGTCACTGGGCTCAGGGCAGGGTAAAAAGATTGTGCCCTGCACCCACACAACTAAATGTATGTCGATCGCTGAGTTAGATTCACTTTTTGAACCAAAGGTTCTCTCCTGTTCTCTCCCTGAAATGACTAGCCGCATCCTCTCCCTACACTAGTAACAGCAGAGTGACGTGCAGCGCCACGTGACTCCAGCTTATATACAGGCTGGGTCACATGCTGCACTGGCCAATCACAGCCATGCCATTATTAGGCATGGCTGTGATGGCTTCTAAGGGCACAGAGTTAGACGCTTATCGATTGGCTGCTCTGCAGCCTTTCAAAAAGCGCAGAGAAATCGCCGAACACCGAACCCGAACTTTTACTGAAATGTTCGGGTTCGGGTCCGGGGACCAAAAATCATAAAGTTCGGTATGACCTCGAACTTTACAGTTCGGGTTCGCTCAACCCTACAAGGCAACACAAAAACAAGATTTTATGCAACTCAAAAATGCTTTTACTGTGTAAAACGTATCAAAAATAAAAATAGTAGACACATTAGTTATCACCGCATCCTTAACAACCTGCTCTATAAAAATATCACATGATATGCCCCCTCAGGTGAATGCTGTAAAAAAATAAAATAATAATAACTGTGCCAAAACAGCCATTTTTTGTCACCTTGCTTCACAAAAAGTGTAATACCAAGTGATCAGAAAATCATATGTACTCCAAACGGTACCAATCAAACCATCTCATCCTGCAAAAAATGAGAACCTACCTAAGACAATCACCAGAAGAAAAAAAATGGCAACACAAAACAAGATTTTGTTCTGTTTAAAAATGCTTTGACTATGTAAAATGTAGCAAACATATATATAATACATTAGGTATCGACGTGTCCATAGCAACCTGGTCTACAAAAGTATCACATGATATACTCTGTCAGGTGAATGCTGTAAAAATAAAGTAAATAAAAACTATGCCAGAACGGTCATTTTTTTTGTCACCTCGCCTTACAAAATGCATAATATCTAATGATCAATAAGTCATATGTACCTCTATATGGTATCAATGAAAATGTCACCTCGGATGACGTGATGACGTAGTGGACGTCGCGCTCCCCGCCTCCCCACGGCTCAGCTATCCCGCTGTTTTGAACATGCTGGCGTTCTCGTGCCGAACCCTCCCTGCACCCTCTCTATGACCGTGGGTTAAGCGCTATTGCGCTACAGTGTTACTGCCTCTCGTCTAAGCTTACTACTCTACTGCTACCGACTGCTGGGCTCGGATGCGGGGGCTGCTTTTAGCTTATTGCCGATCCTGCCGCTCCTGCCGTTTCCTCCTCTCCTACCCTCCGTGCCGTTGTGAACAGTTTGCTAGCTGGAGTTTTTTCCGTGGAGTGCGCCTCCGGTTCCTGCTGATCTGCTGCTCCCCTCTTGGTGTCAGAGTGAGTAACGCCTCTGTGTTCCCCTTACCTGATGGTTTGTTGGAGAAGCTGACAAGGTGAAGAATCATACCTAGGACTGTTGCCGATTTTCCTTGCTCTCTCCTCCTGTCATTGTATATGACCTGGCCCTCTCCTCGTGTTCTCAGCTTTTTCCCTGATTTGTTACGTCTCCTCTTTGATGTTGTGGTGACTAACCTCCCTATGACTGCTGACTCCAACTAACCCTCACTGGAGATCGATAAAGTTGCTGGAGGACTCTTCAGGGGGCTTGTATGAAGTCCAAGATATATTTAACCCCGTTCTGTGCCTTTAGATTTTGTCCAGTATTTCTGATTATTGTTTTCCCCCTTTTTCCTCTATACTGCTGGGACTAATTTTATTGACTCTACTCTGACAGGCTGCTGGTGTCAATATTTTTGGGGAAAAAAAAAAAAAGTGAGGTCCTACGACTATAAAAGAAATGAATTATAGAGTATAAAGAGTATAAAGCATAAGGTGGAAAAAAAAAAAGGAGGAGAAAGAGTATAAAGAAGAGTGGACAAATAAAAATAAATAAATAAATAAATAAAAAAAAATATATAATAAAAGGAAAAAAAAAAAAAGGGGAAAGAAAGGGGAAAAAGAGGAAAAGAAAAGAAAAAAAAAAAACAAGCAAGAAGGGAAGGGGGGGAAAAAGAGAAAAAAAAAAAAAAAAAAAGCGAAGAAGAAGATATATATATTAAAGGGAGAGAAAGAGGCGGAACAAGGGGAAAGAAAGAAAAAAGAGGGAAAAGGAAAAAAGGGGAAAAAAAAAAGAAGAAAGAAAGAAAAAGAAAGAGAGGAAAAAAAAAAAAAAAAGCAGGAATAAGATATGGCCCCAAAAGCTAGTAGGCGCTCGACTGATCTTTCGAGTCAGAAACACGGGTCCAAAACTGTTGAAGCAACAAAAATAGACCAGTTCCTGAGGTCTCCGAGGGTTAATACGAGGGGCGGACAAAAGGAATTTGTCACAAAAAAAATGATGACTCAGATATGACTGAGGTAGAAACACAAAAAGCCGCTAGATACCCCGAAGAAGAAGACGGCATAATGGGGGAAGTTATCCCTAATGACAATTCCTCTCCGCTAGAAGAAATACTCCTAGCGGTTAAACAGAACGGGGATTTAATACAGGCGGTCACAACCCAACTTGGGTTTATTCAAGCTGATGTCGGACTAATAAAAGATGATTTGTCCAAAATGCGAGACAGAGTCAACATCCTTGAGAGTTCCGTCACCCTTATACAGAATGAATCCCAAAAAATAAATATGGAATTCTCTACATTTAAATCAGAATATAACCTTCTGAAGAAAAAGGCAGCGGACCTTGAGGATAGGTCACGAAGATACAATGTGAGAATAATTGGGATTCCAGAGGGTGCGGAAGAGAAAAATCCAACCCAATTTATACAGAAGTTAATCCTTGAGAACTTTGGGAAAGAGTCATTTTCTTCTCTTTTTATGATTGAAAGAGCTCATCGGGTCCCAGGGGGAAAACCAATTCCAGGGAGACAACCTCGGACATTCCTTGCTAAGCTATTGACTACAGGGGACAGAGATATCCTCCTGAGAAGGGCGAGGGAATCCTCACCGGTTGTATATAACGGGATTAGACTGGCCTTTTTTCCCGATTTTTCGAAAGATATACAAGAAAAGAGACGCACATTTATGATCGTTAAAAAGAGGCTAAAGGAAAGGGATATTAAATATTCTCTCATATTCCCAGCCAAACTGCGGATTGTTTTTAATGATAAAACTCTTTTTTTTGACACCTCAGAAGAAGCCGCGGACTGGCTTGATCGAAATAATCGATAATTTAATTGGGTTATGTTTTGGCGGGAATAATTAGTACTATAAGGGGCTTATACCCCTAAATGTATTTTCCTTTGCTTCCTAATGGGGATGGCTGAGTCGGGGGGAAGGTGGGAGGGATGGTCATAGGAAAGAAATCTACTACAATATGTGGTGGATTGCCTGTAGGAGGGGGGTGAGGGGAGGGGGAGGTGGGGTTGGGTTGTGGTGCGTCAAAGTAGGTGTGGTTTCCCTTCTTTTAGTTTATTTTTTCTTTTTTTTCTCGTCTCTTCTGTCTCTCCATTTAACCATTGTTGATGATGCTGACTAGAATTTTTGCTTGGAATATACGTGGTTTGGGGGACAGAGGTAAGAGACAAGCGGTCTTTGATTTGACTCAGGCCCATTTACCAGCAATAGTATGCCTGTTAGAGACCCACCTCACTGAGGAGACCACTAGAGTGGTCGACAGGGGATGGGCTGGGCACACGTATCATTCTACCCTCTCCAATTACTCGAGAGGTGTTACGGTGTTGATACATAGACTTATTGATTTCGTTTGTGAGGCATCCTCTGTTGACCAACAGGGGAGATTTATTTTTTTATATTGTAGGTTAGGGGGGAAGATATGTATTTTGGCCTTTGTCTATATCCCACCGCCATTTTCCTTTTCGGTTCTTAATTCTCTTTTATTATTCATGGATAAATGACCAGAATGTCCAACATTGATTATTGGCGACTTTAACTGTGTCATCGATCCTCTACGTGACAGGGTCTCTACGAGTGCCAGGAGTGACAGTCCGGTCCAGGGGTCCCCCCTGGCACGGTTTTGCCTGGAGGCTGGATTTGAGGATGCTTGGGAACATCTGGGACAGGGGAAAAAGGTTTTTTCATGCTTTAGTAAAGCAGGTAAAACGTTGTCCAGAATAGATCTTGTATTGATAAATAGTAAACATGTGAAACTGATAAAGCGAATGAAATATGAAACAAGGTCAATATCTGACCACTCTCCGTTATTACTTGAATTATGCTTATCCCAGGAAAGATATACACCAAAACCTCCCTTTAGATTAAATCCTTATTGGTTATCAGTTATAAAGACACATGAAATAATTCGAAATGAAATAGGCCGATTCTGGGATATTAACTATGGCTCAGCAAAAATTCAAGTGGTATGGGATACCTTTAAAGCGTATATGAGGGGATTGATGGTTAGTAATATCGCGAACCTTAGAAGGGAATATGGAAAAAAACAGAAAAATCTAGAAGAACATGTAGTGTCGGCGACAGAATCCTTTCACATGAACAAGACGGAGAAGAACTAGGGAAAACATGCAAAGGGCCACACAAATATATTCTAAGTTTTTATTGGATAAGGCCCAACAGAACCTTTTCTTTAAAGGGCAAAAATATTTTACCGAGTCAGGGCGACCTGGTAAACTCCTGTCCAGAGTAATCTCCAATCAACAACCCAAAAAACATATAGATAAGGTTCGATTGAGTGATGGTAGGATAGTCACCAGACAGGGCCCGGTGGAGAAGGCCTTTCTTGATTACTTCATTGATCTGTATAAAGCTGACTCTAACATCACAGATGATAAGATAGATTTCTATCTAGATAGGATCAATTTTCCAACTATTACTGAGATGCAAAAGAAAGCACTAGAATTGGAGGTCTCAATTCAGGAACTTGAGGGAGCTATTAAACTATGTTCAGCTAACTCCACTCCTGGTTCAGACGGGCTTCCATATGAATTTTATAGTAAATATGGGGACTGTATTCTTCCCAGACTGCTTGGAGGTCTTTGCTGAATCAATGGAGGATGGGATGCTGCCAGATTCAATGATGGAGGCTATAATAATATTAATTCCAAAAAAAGGCAAGGACCCTTTAGATTTAGAATCTTATAGACCAATTTCACTGCTTAATGCAGATGTAAAGCTTCTTGCGAGGGTCCTGGCTACAAGGCTTTCTAGGGTCATTTCCTCCATTGTCCATCCGGATCAGAGCGGTTTTATCCAAAATAAGGGTACACATCATAATTTACATCGGCTCTTTTCTAATATTCAGGCCCCTGGGGGGACCGCCCGCTCCATCCTGTCATTGGATGCCTCCAAGGCCTTTGACAGGGTGGAGTGGCGTTTCCTCTGGAGGGTTCTTGCCAGGATGGGCTTTGGAGAAAGATTTATACGCACTCTTAGGCTACTGTATAGATCTCCAAGGGCAAAACTGAGTCTTAATGGAATTCTGAGTAGTAGTATTGACTTAAACAGAGGCACACGGCAGGGCTGCCCATTATCTCCCTTGTTATTTGATATTTATATCGAACCCCTTGCGATGGCAATCAGGCAGGATGATCAGGTTAAAGGATTCGGTACGTTAGGAACACAAGACCGTATCTCATTATATGCAGATGATGTCCTGTTTTTTATAGATCATACGGAAACTACTCTTCCTAGGATTATTCAAATGGTTAAAGGATTTGGTGAGGTGTCTGGTCTTCTTATAAACTGGGCCAAGACCAGTCTGCTCCCAATAGACCCACTGCCACAGAAAGAGGTTCCTGTCACACAGTTGGATATTGTAGATACTTTTCAATACTTGGGTTTGATTATATCGCCTCGGGTTGAAAATTTTGTGCAACTTAATTTGATCCCCATAATGGTAAAGATTAGAGCTAAAATAGGAATCTGGCTGAAACTTCCCCTATCCTAGAGCTGATCGAGTTCACTAGTTAAAATGGTGATACTACCACAATTTCTTTATGTGCTCAGGAATACACCTATTTGGATACAAGACAAACATTTTAAACTTATGGAAAGAATAATTAATGATTTAATATGGGGAAGAAAGCGAGTTCGAATTAAGCTGGAATATTTGTATAAATCAGTGGAGTGCGGGGGTCTAAATCTCCCTTACTTTAAAGGGTACTTTATTGCAGCCCAGCTATTGAGGTGCTATGAATCAGAGAACAGCGCACTCCTGGGGAGGTTGGTAACTAGCCACGCCCACAATAATATTTTTACCTTGTTGGAATCTGGTTTATTGAAGAGTTATGAGCGAGGTTACAGAGAGACTATAAAATTACTCCTGAAAGTGTGGGCTACAACTAGGACATGGTTGAAGGTTAAGGGTTCACTCACATTTACGCCTCTTTGGCACAATTTGTACTTACAAAGGCTAGATGAGATTGCAGCTGACACATTTTGGCAGAAGAATAAAATTTTATATATTTCACAGGTAGTTAAAGATAGAGAAATTTAATATTTTATAGAAATGACACATAATATAAGAAACCTTTCATGGTTTAGGTATTTTCAATTGCGATCAGTACTATCCAGTTTGGATGATAAGCGGCTGTTGGATATAGATAATTTATCTTTTTTGAATGATTGGGTAGGGGGTACACCTTCTAGAACAAAGATTTCAAATATATATAAGTTATTACTTAAGGCACGGTTTAGTGATACACACTCACCAGGACAAAAAGCGTGGGAGGCGGATTGTCCAAATTTACAAGTAGAAGGGTGGGAGAATATTTTTGGGAATTTGGTTTCATTATCCCAGAACTTCAACCATGTTCTAATACAATTCTATATTTGCCACAGATTATATATTACTCCTTTATGGATGAATAAATGCGGGTTAAGAGACACGTCCAACTGCCCCAAATGTGACACTGCAGGAGCGGACTTTCTCCATATGATATGGACTTGCCCAGAACTTATAAATTACTGGAATAGTATTAATAATTGTATTATGTATAAACTAAAAATTCGAATTCCTTTTGAACCACAAGTATTTGTGCTTAATGATCTTTCCAAACTAAAAAATCACAAGTATCAAAAGATCTTCCTGAGCAGAATATTGATGTTGGCTAGAGTTTTGATCAGTCGGACCTGGTTTGCCCGATTCACTCCAGACATAAATACATGGATAAATTTAACCGATAAGGTAAAAAACGACGAGAAAATTATATATAAACGGAGGGAAGTTGAGGACCAGTGGAATAGGATATGGGGTGGTTGGAGGAATGACTAGCTGAGGTCAAGATGTTTCATTTATAGGGGTCCTGCTTTGACACACCACAGACTAGGGGGGAGGGAGGGGAGGGTTTTCTAAATGTAATGAAAAAATGAGCTGAATATATTTATATCTATATATAATTAGTTGGGTCATTAAGAATTGAGAGATTGTAAAAATTTTCTATTGTAAATGTTTTGTAGTTTTCCCAATAAACTTTTATAAAAAAAAAAAAAAAAAAAAAAAAAAAAAAGGATCCACGACTAAGTGGCGGTCTGCAAACTGCAGATCCACAAAACAGATACCGGACACATTCGTTTCACATTTTGAGGAATGCACATGGCCGGCCCTATGACAGAAATGCCTACTTTTGTCCGCGGACAAGAATAGGACATGCTCTATCCTTTTTGTGGGGCCAGCGGAAGGGAACAATGGATGCGGACAGCACACCCGATCATGAAAGACAAGGACATTTTCTTATATGAAGCAGACTCTGTAAGGGCTTTGTAAATGTAGGCCAGATTTTCCCGCTTTAATAAATAATGCAAATTAAAAAAAATGAAAATGTCACCTCATCCCACAAAAAATGAACCCTCACATAAGACAATCACTGAAACAATAAAAACCAATGGCACCTTTAACCCCTTAAGGACTCAGCCCTATTTCCCCTTAAGGCCATTTTTTGCAAATCTGACCAGTGTCACTTTAAGTGCTGATAACTTTAAAACACTTTGACTTACCCAGGCTGTTCTGAGATTGTTTTTTGGTCAGATATTGTACTTCATGACACTGCTAAAATTGGGTCAAAAAAGTTAATTTTGTTTGCATAAAAAATACCAAATTTAACAAGAAATTGGGAAAAATTTGCAAGTTTCAAAGTTTCAGTTTCTCTACTTCTGCAATACATAGTAATACCCCCCAAAATTGTGATGACTTTACATTCCCCATATGTCTATCTCATGTTTGTATCATTTTGGGAATGCCATTTTATTTTTTGGGGATGTTACATAGCTTAGAAGTTTAGAAGCAAATTTTGAAATTTTTCAGAAATATTCCAAATCCCACTTTTTATGGACTAGTCCAGGTCTGAAGTCACTTTGTGAGGCTTACGTAATAGAAACCACCCAATTTTAGAAACTACACCCTCAAGGTATTTAAAACTGATTTTACAAACTTTGTTAACCCTTTTGTCCAGGAACAAAGCAAGGGTTAACTGCCAAACAAAACTCAGTATGGGTTGCCCTGATTCTGTAGTTTGTAGAAACACCCCATATGTGGACCTAAACTACTGTTTGGCCAAACGGGAGGACATAGAAGGAGGGGAACGCCATATGTTTTTTTTGCAAGGCAGATTTTGCAGGACTGGTTTTGTTTATACCATGTCCCATTTCAAGCCCCTCATTGCACCCCTAGAATAGAAATTACCAAAAAGTGACTCCATCTAAGAAAGTACACCCCTCATGGTATTCTAAATTGGGTTTACAAACTTTGTTAACTCTTTAAGTGTTCCACAAGAGTTAATGGCAGATGGAGAAACTGTTTTGGAATTTCTATTTTTTGGAAAATTTTCAATTTTAACCGATTTTTTCCAGTAATAAAGTAAGGGTTAACTGCCAAACAAAACTCAATATGGGTTGCCCTGATTCTGTAGTTTGCAAAAACACCCCATATGTGGTCCTAAACTACTGTTTGGCCAAAGGGGAACGCCATATGGGTTTTGGAAGGCAGATTTTGCAGGACTGGTTTATACCATGTCCCATTTGAAGCCCCCCGTTGCACCCCTAGAATAGAAATTCCAAAAAAAGTGACTCCATCTAAGAAAGTACACCCCTCAAGGTATTCAAAACTGGGTTTACAAACTTTGTTAACCCTTTAGGTGTTCCACAAGAGTTAATGGCAGATGGAGAAAGAATTTTGGAATTTCTATTTTTTGGAAAATTTTCCATTTTAACCCTTACTTTATTACTGGAAAAAATGGGTTAACAGCCAAACAAAACTCAAAATGGGTTGCTCTGATTCTGTAGTTTACAGAAACACCCCATATGTGGTTGTAAACTACTATTTGGCTAAACGGCAGGACATAGAAGAAGGGGAACGCCATATGGTTTTTGGAAGGCAGATTTCGCTGGACTGGTTTATTTACACCATGTACCCTTTCAAGCCCACTGATGCACCCCTAGAGTAGAAACTCCATAACAGTGACCCTATCTTGGAAACTACGGGATAAGGTGGTTGTTGTTTTAAGACTATTTTAGGGTAAATATGATTTTTGGTTGCTCTATATTACACTTTTTTGAGGCAAGGTAACAAAAAATGTAAATTCTAATATTGTTTCTACATTCCAAAAAAGTGACCCCATCTAAGAAACTACACCCCTCAAGGTATTCAAAAGTTACTTTACAAACTTTGTTAACCCTTTAGGTATCCCACAAAATTAAATAGCGAGTTTCTAGTCTAGGCTACATCAGGGGGGCTTCTAATGGGACATGGTGTAAATAAACCAGTCCATCAATATCTGCCTTCCAGAAACCATATGGCGTTCCCTTCATTCTATGCCCTGCCGTGTGGCTATATAGCTATTTACGACCACATATGGGGTGTTTCTGTAAATTAAAGAATCAGGGCAATAAATATTTAGTTTTGTTTGGCTGTTAACCCTTGCTTTATTACCAGAATAAAAGGATTCAAATGGAAATTTTGCCCAAAAATGTGTGTTTTGGCACAGTTTTTATTTTATATTTTTAACGCTGTTCATCCGAGGGGTTTGGTCAAATTTTATTTTTATAGGGAAGATTCTTACAGACGCGACGATACCTAATATGTCTACATTTGAAAATTGATTTAGATTTTACAATATATTATTATTTTAGCAACAAAAAAAAATATTTTAGTATCTCCATAGCCTGGGAGCTTTTTGTTGGGCGACTATCTAATATAGGGGCTCATTTTTTGCCGGATGAGATGAAGGTTTTATTGGCACTAATTGGGGGTGCATATGACATTTTGATCGCTCACTATTACACTTTTTGTGATGTTAGGTATATGTATGGCTCTCAGACTTTGGAGACACTAAGCAGGCATCCTCAAACTGCGGCCCTCCAGATGTTGTAAGACTACAATTTCCACCATGCCCTGCTGATAGCTGTAGGTTGTCTGGGTATGCTGGGAGTTATAGTTTTACAACATCTGGAGGGCCGCAGTTTGAGGATGCCTGCACTAAAACTAATATTTTTGGGGAAATAAATTGTTTCCGTGTCTCCAAAGTCTGAGAGCCATAGTTTTTTATGTTCTCTAGGGGACTGTTGGGGATTATAAAAATGTAGTACTCCATGGAAGTGTGATACTCCCTGAAGCAATCGATAACGCAGAGGCCTGGATGATCGGGGCACATGTCGCATTGAGTGGTGGTGTCCTTCCGTATCCCCTCCTGTGACACACTGTGCACTTTTTTGGGTTCGTCCCTTCTTTCTAGTATGGGGGACCACACCTGGAAAATGTTGGCCAGGGACGATCCGGGCGCTTCCAATTCCCGAGGTACTCTGGCCTGCTCTTTCCCGGTCTGAAAAAATCAGGTCCTTGAGGACTGCATCATATAATTTGAGGAATGTCCCTGTTCTGCCAGCACTTCAGGATAGTAAAAAAGCGTTGTGCAAGGCAACCTGTACCAAGTAGACCGCAAGTTTTTTGTACCAAGCCCGGGTTTTGCGCATGGCATTATATGGCTTGAAGACTTGATCAGAGAGATCAACTCCTCCCATATACAGATTGTAGTCGACGATACAATCAGGCTTGAGGACCGTTGCCGCGGTACCTTGCACAGGGACAGGGGTGATGCTGTTACCTTGGATTGTGGACAGTATAAGGACATCCCTCTTGTCCTTATACCTGACCAGCAACAGGTTTCCACTGGTAAGGGCACGGGCCTCACCCCTGGGAATAGGTACCTGGAGGGAGTAGGTAGGGAGGCTGCGTTGATTTTTCCGCACAGTCCCACAAGCGGATGTGGATCTGGCGGCAAGAGACCTGAACAAGGGAATACTAGTATAAAAGTTATCCACATACAAGTGGTAACCCTTATCTAGCAGTGGGTGCATAAGGTCCCATACGAGTTTCCCGCTAACACCCAGAGTCGGGGGGCATTCTGGGGGTTCAATACGGGAATTTTGCCCGTCGTACACAAAAAATTTGTAGGTGTACCCTGAGGTACTCTCACAAATTTTGTACATTTTCATGCCGTACCTCGCCCACTTAGTGGGAATGTATTGGCGGAAACTGAGTCTCTTCTTGAACGCAACAAGAGACTCATCAACCGCGACCTCCCTTCCAGGTACGTAGGCCTGCGCAAATTTGGCCCCGAACTGATTTATGACCGGCCGTATCTTATACAGACGGTCATGGGCAGGATCTCCTCGGGGGGGGGACATGCTGCATTATCTGAATAATGCAGACATTTCCAGATGGCCTCAAACCAGGGCGTGTCATGGCCATACTGTAGAGTGGGGTCTGGTAGAGGACGTCCCCACTCCAGTATTGCCTGACACTGGGTTTTTGCACTAGACCCATGTGCAGCACGAGGCCCCAAATGTCGTCATCTCGACTGCACTGACCAACGTCCAGCCACCGGGTCTAGCCAAAAAGGGTGCTGAGCAACGAACTGTTGGGCGTACAGGTTCGTCTGCTCCACCATCAGATTCACAAATGGGTCACTGAAAAAAAAACTAAAAAAGTCAATTTCAGTGAAGCCTACTGTGGAAATCTGGATATCTGGATTGCCAACAAAATCCGGTTTCTCGGGCTCAAAATCCACTGGGGGACACCAGCTAAGTTCACCGGTAGGGGGCTCCGGTGGGCTTATTTGGTGGGCTGGGAAACCAGTACGAGCCCCAGGGCTGTTCGTACTAGGGTGGGCCACAGGATCCCTAGCATGTGGGGCTCCTGGTTCCGCCATCTTGGGGGCTCATCGTCATCAGATGATGATGAGGAGGATGTGGATGACAAGAGGAACGTGGGGTCATCCTCACTGGGGCTTTCGGAGTCGGAGGCAAGCTGGGCGTATGCCTCCTCCGCCGAGAACATCCGGCGGGCCATGGGTATGTGTGTGTGCGCGTGTATGTGCGTGCGTGTTAAACTTTATTGTATGTGCATGTGTGTTGGGGCATGGGTGTTCACGTACTTTTTAGTAAAAAAAGTGGCAGGGGTGGGACTAGGGTCTCACAGCTAAGTGCTGTGGACCCCAACCACCAGAGACCACCTAACTAACTTTTCCCTTCTATCCCTGTATAATCGTGCCTCTCCCTCACTGACCCTAACCTACCTGGAGGGTGATGGGTGCAGGAGGGTGATGGGTGCCGACCGGGGGTTTGCAGGAGCTGATGCTGGATGGTGCTGGTGCATCAGCAGGAAGAGGAGGGGAGAGAGGAGCGCCGGGAGTTTGAATCTCCCGCCTCTCTCCAGCACCAATCAGCACCAAGGACAGCACCAATCAGCACCACGGCCAGCACTGCCTCCCCCAAATGCTCGGACTGTGATTGGTGGTGTGTAATCACACCACGATCACCGTCCTTTTCCGGTTTATCGGGTCACCGGAGACCCGAATGGACCGGAAACACAGCAAACCGCAGGTCTGAATTTACCTGCGGTTTGCTGCAATCGCTGATGCGGGGGGTCACATGACCCTCCGGCGTTGCGACAGGATGCCCGCTTAATGATTTCAGCAGACATCCTGTTTCGATTAACCCCCGCCACGCCGCAATGTATTTTTAAAGTTAGGACGTACCGGTACGTCCTGGGTCCTTAAGGACTCGGCAAACGTGGCGTACCGGTAGGTCCTAAGTCCTTAAGGGGTTAAACCAATCCATAAAAATCTGGGCTGCATAAACCACATGGCGCTCCTTCCTTTCTGAGTCCTGTCATGTGCCACCACAGCAGTTTACCACCACATATGGGGTGTTGCCATATTCAGGAGAAAATGGGTAACAAATTATGGGGTGCTTTTTCTCCTGTTACCCCTTGTGAAAATGAAACATTTGGGGCTGGGCAACATTTTATTGGAAGAAATGAATCTATTCATTTTCACAGCCAAGTGTTTCCAAATTCCGTAAAATACTTAAGGAGTCAAAGTGCTCAGTGCACCCCCTTAATATATTCTTTGAGAGGTGTAGTTTTCAAAATGGGTTCACTTTTTGAGGGTTTCCATTGTAGGGGTACATAAGGGTCTCTTCAAATTCAAAATGATGCCCAAAAACCATTCTAGCAAAATCTTCCTCCAAAAACCTTATGGCGCTCCTTTCCTTCTGACCACTGCCATTTGCTCTTGCAGCAGTTTACCTGTCACGGATGTAGTAGGGGAGAACACCAAAAAACAACAAGAAGGAATGGAAAAGACACTAGGCCTCACTGCTAGGGAAGGAAAAGGGTCACCACCTATAAAACCCTGCTCCTGGCCCTAACTCCTATCCGTATGGGCACCTCTCGATGGTAGAGATGCCCATACACAGGAGCCTAGAAAACCCTGGTGGCCCTCGGATGCCCTAATGTTAATGACAGGGCAGAGACTACCTGCTCCTTCCCTGGTGAAGGAACCAGCGTCTCACTGAGGCCTAGTAAACAACAAAGGTGAAGGGGGGAATACAAAATACAACAAACGGAACACTTAACTTCTGAGGATGATGGATGATGGATGAACAGGACTTCAACTAGAACCACTCTCCAGCTCTTCCAAAAACCAAATGAAGCTATCCAGAGCAATGGGTGATTGGTAGAGTCAGACTAAATAGAGAGAGGTAAAGGTCACATGATCCACACCTGAACAGGAGGTATGGACATACAAGCAACACACAGACAAAGTGAAACCAAAACCAAAAGAGGCTGTCAGATCACTAATATGCAGATAATCTTTCAGACCTTCTAAAACCTGTCACCGGTGTGACATTACCACAGCAGTTTATTTCTATAAACTGCATAATCAGAGTACTGTATATTGAGGTTTATTTTGCTGTTAACCCCTGCTGTGTTACAAGAAAAAAAATGATTAACCTAAAAAAAATAAAAAAATAAAAAAGGAAATTTGGAAATTTCACCTACATTTTCCTTTAAAGGGGTTGTCTGGGATTGGTGACATTTGTTTAAGTGGACTTTAGTCACCTAAATAGTCCCCATATGTTGCCTTTATTTTCCCTTTGTCATGCCCCGTTTTCTAATCTGAAAATGATGTGCTGGAAGTGCAGATTTTCTTCAAGTCAATGACGTACCGGGCCCCTTTGTGGAGAGTGAAGCCTATTCTTCTGCTTTGTAAGGAGCCTGGTGACATCATCAGCAGCCACAGACATTATTTAAAGCACAGTGAGGGCGGTTAGTAGGTGGCAACATGTAATGCTAAGTAACGCCCCTCTGGTCCGGTGACGTCACCGGCACACAGGATAATTATGCAAAGCACATGAAGGGAGGGTTGTAGGCTTTAACAGGGAGCTATATGTAACGCCCTGCTGGTCCGGTGATGTCACCGGGCACTGCGCAGAGTTATCTATGACGCAGGAGGTGGAATATCAATGTCTACTTTATGTTGGCATCATTTTGTATGTCATTTTATTTTTTTAGGGCATTAGAAGGCTTCGAATTTTAGAAGCAATTTTCAGATTTTCAACAAAATTTCCCCCAGGGGCTTACACAATGGAAACCACCCATTTTAGAAACTACACCCCTCAAATATTTTAAATTGATGTTACAAACTTTGGTAACCCTTGAGGTGTTCCACAAGAATTAAAGGAATACGGAGGTGAAGTTTCAAACTTTCACTTTTTTGGTAGATGTTAATCAATTTTTTCTTGCAACACAGCAAGGGTTAACAGAAAAATAAACCCCAATATACATTACTCTGATTCTGCAGTTTACAGAAATACCCCATATGTGACAGTAAACTGCTCTATGGGCACGTGGCAGTGGTCAGAAGGAAAGGAGCGCCATATGAATTTTGGAGGCAGATTTCGCTAAAATGTTTTTTAGGAACCATTTAGTATTTGAAGAGACCCTGATGTAGCCCTACAGTGGAAACCCTCAAAAAGTGACCCCATTTTGGAAACTACACCACCTAAAGAATATATTAAGGGGGGTACTGAGCACTTTGACAATTTGGAAATACTTGGCTATGAAAATGAAAAGTTTAATTTCTTCCAATAAAATGTTGGTTTAGTCCCACATTTTTCATTTTAACAAGGGGTAACCAGGGAAAAAGCACCCCATAATTTGTTACCCATTTTGTCCTGAATACGGCAACACTCCATATGTGATGGTGAACTGTTGTGGGGGCACATGGCAGGACTCAGAAAGGATGGAGCGCCATATGGCTTTTGCAGTGCAGATTTTGATGGATAGATTTGCGGGTGCAATTGGTTTTTATTTTTTAAGTGATTGTCTGATGTGGGGGCTCATTTTTTGCCGGATGAGGTGATGGTTTGATTGGTACCATTTTGGGGTACATAAGACTTTTTGATCGTTTGTTATTAAACTTTTTGTGAGGCAAAGTGAAAAAAATGGCATTCACCTGAGGGAGCATATAATGTGACATTTTTATAGAGCAGGTTGCTGTGTACACGCCGATACCTAATATGTATATCATTTTTATTTTTGTTTTACATATGTATATCATAATCATTTTTTACAGAATAAAATCTTGTTTTTGTGTTGCCATTTTCTAAGATCCCTATTTTTTATTTTTTTGGGCGATTGTCTTAGGTAGGGGTTCATTTTTTGCGGCATGAGATGTCGGTTATCAAACCATTTTGGGGTACATAAGACTTTTTGATCGCTTGGTATTACACTTTTTGTGATGCGAGGTGACAAAAATTGCTTTTTTGGATTTTTTTTATGGCGTTCACCTGAGGCATTAGATCATGTGATATTTTTATAGAGCAGGTCGTTATGGACGTGGCAATACCTAATATGTATACTTTTTTATTTATTTAAGTTTTAAACAATAATATCATTTTTAGAACAAAAAAAAATCATGTTTTAGTGTCTCCATAGTCTAAGAGCCATAGTTTATTTTTATTTTTTAGGCTATTGTCTTAGGTAGGGTATCATTTTTTGTGGGATAAGATGACAGTTTGATTGGTACCATTTTGGGGTGCATATATGTTTTTGATCGCTTGCTATTACACTTTTTGTGATGTAAGGTGACAAAAAATGGCTTTATTGGCGCATTTTTTTTAATGGTGTTTACCTGAGGTCATGTGTTATTTTTTTAGAGCAGGTTGTTACGGACGCAATAAAAGCATTTTTGAAACAAAAAAAATCATGTTTTAGTGTCTCCATGAGAGCCATATATATATATTTTTTTTTTGGTGAGTGTCTTAGGTAGGGGCTCATGTTTTGCAGGATGAGGTGACGTTAGATTGATTTTTATTATTTTGGTGGACATACTACTTTTTGATTGCTTTGTGTGGCACTTTTAGTGATGTAAGGTGACAAAAAAAGTTTTTTTAACAGAGTTTTTATTTAATTTTTTTGACAGTGTTCACATGAGGGGTTAGATCATGTGATATTTTTATAGAGACGGTCGATACCTAATGTCTTTTTTTCCCCCTATTTTTTACAATTTTTATTTTACTTTATTTAGGAAAAACTACATTTTTTGGGTAAAACTTCTTTTTTTTAACATATTTTTTCGCTTTATTTTTTGTCCCAATCTGGGACTTCAACTTTTGGGGGTCTGATCCCCTTTACAATGCATTACAATACTTCTGTATTGCAATGCATTGGCTGTAAGTGTATTACTCACTGTAATACACTTACAGCTTCCTGCCTATGAGATCCAGGGGCTGGATCTCATAGGCTGTCACGGAAGGCAGCCACGATGCCTATAGAAGGCATCAGGCTGCCTTCCCTGCCATCGGGTCCCCGTCACAGCAGCACGGGGACCCAATAGCCACCCGCACCCAGCAGAATCCCGCACGTGCCAAGGTCAGCACTGTTTTCACGGATGACGGCGCATACAGCAGGGGTCCGGCTATCAGTGACTGCCGGACCCCTGCAGGTTATCTGGAAGATGCTGTATGGCGCTGGGATTTCAGACCCAGATACCAGCGCCGTACATGTACAGAGCTGGTATCCTACCGGCTAAGGTGTTTTACAGGATTTTTTAACTGATGACCTATCTTTTGAATAAGTCATCAGTATCTGATCGGTGGGGTTCAACACTAGGACCCCAACTGATCAGCTGTTTGAGAAGGAAACGGCACTCATTGTAGCGCTGCGGCCTTCTTACAGATTTCCCTAGGCCACCGGATGTCACGTTCATCGGTCACATGGCCTAGACACAGCTCAGCTCCATAGAAGTGAGTGGGGCTGAGCTGCTTACTAAGCACAGCCAGTATACAAGGTACAGCGCTGTGCTTGGTGAGCAAAGTGAAGGTCGTGGCACTACTGCAAGTGCCATTGCCTTCTTAAACAGCTGATTTTTTTTTTAAATCCCAGAACTCTCCTTTGAGTAGTGTTGATCGAGCACCATAGTGCTTGGTGCTTGGGCCGAACACATCGGGATGCTCGAGTGCTCTACCCCGAGACGGCAACAATCCATTCGGATTTCTGGCCTGTCAACTTTCTACGTTATTTTCAGCCCAAACCATGTAGACTATGAGTAACGGGGGAATCATGGTTTGATTTTGGAGAGGGAGCCTGAGAAACAGCTACGGCTACCACATCCAAGCAAGTAAGCATGCGTGCAAATTACCTATTAGGTATAATCAGGTGAGGGTCTGCAGGTGAGATGACCCTGTAAAAGATTTTAGGTGCGGGCCTACAGGTGAGCTAACCCTGTAAAAGATTTTAGGTGTGGGCCTTCAGTTGAGCTGACCCTGTAAAAGATTGTAGGTGAAGGCCTGCTGGTGAAATGACCCTGTAAAAAATTATGGTTGAGGGCCTGCTGCTGAGCTGACCATTG